>NC_053155.1:131709738-132009738 GCF_016835505.1 Polypterus senegalus
AGCAGCAGCGTGTCTATGAACTTTTGGAATCTCTTGTGAGTATTTAGCGACAGCGTCTTGTAACGGTTGTCACGAAATTTTTTATTGTGTGCCTTTAACTGTTTCCGCCGCGTGCTTCCTTTTAGAGATTATGTCCCAGTAATTAACCGTCTGTGGGATATCTGTTTAAGAAGAATTGGGGGCAAACTATGCCTGTGGGTCTTTGCTAAACGTAAGGGGAACTGACTGTAAAAAGGCAAGGAGGCGTGTATTTTGAACGAAAAGGGAGAAGACAGGGAAGGAGCGGAAAAGTGAGAAGGAAAACTGTTTAAATAAAGAGCTAATAAGGTGAATGGAAAGAAGCAGCCAGCGGTAGAGCAAGGAAGACTCTGTAATAAGGACGGTGGGGTGCACGTAGAAGGTGTAACAATAAGATTGTTAAGCCTTATGATAATGTTCCCGCACGGAGGGTTTAGAGAGACGCACTGGGAGAAGTATAGAATAGGGAAGCCCGTTTGACTGTTCTGCTGTTCTCCTTCGACAGTCCTGTGGCTCTGCATATTTGTATACACCTCTCTAAAGTTTGTCTTCTCTCCGTAATCTTTGTTGCAAACTTGCATCACTGGTTCCGCACACAATTCGGTCACGTATAAGGGAACTTTTAACCTCCCCGAAATTGTATGTGCCTGCTAACACTCTCAGATCTGTTACGTAGTTGTCTATATTTTCTCCCCTTGCCCGATTTCTTGGAAAAAAATCGGAACCTCTCTACAGTTTTGTTTATTTACGGGTTGTAATGTTCATCACATTTACGTATCATCAAGCTCATGGTTAACTCATCAGGTTTTACATCACCGGTCAGTGCCTGACACAATTCTCTGCCGCTCTCTCCAATAAGATAATGGAATAATCTGACCTTCGTGTTTTCCTCTGCCTCCAGCATTGCAAGTTCTGTGTATAATCTAAACTCGTCCTTCCATGTTCTCCATGACTTTGCCAGGTCTTTAGCATCGAGGCTTTATACCCTGCGTCTTCTCATTAAACTTGTATCTCGCGAATATCTTGTGCGATCTTGCGATGTCTACAGGTTTATTTAATGTTAGCTCAGACCCGGCACTTAAGTTTCTCTCGCACTTTCGCTGAGTTTGTGCCAAACACTATTCTATCCCTGACCATCTCATCTTCGTTTGCATAAGCAAAGTCCTTCACCTGCAATTTTAACTCCATTAGAAAGTGATCAAAAGTCTCGTTTACACCCTGCGTCTTCTCATTAAACTTGTATCTCGCGAATATCGTATTCGTCATAGGCATGACAGACACCAGCGGCAGCGTGTCTATGAACTTAATTTAAATTTAAGGTTTAAACTGAGCTTTGTTTCCGCAGTAGCTGCACTTATGAATATGCTTGTAATCGTCACTCGCTTCATATTCTTTTGATGCCTTCTCAATTGTGTAATGTGTTTTTTGAACAGGTTTCATTCATCAAAGTGATCACTACCCAAATCGGTACTCGTGAATCTAAGATGTTTAATAGGCATTCCCGGTATTAAGTTGTGGATTTGCCTGCAAATATTTAGTGGCAGCGTGTCTATGAACGTAATTTAAACTTAAGCTTTACACATTGCTTTCCTATTGACATGTGTACAAAGGCTTGTTCAGTGTCAGAGGGTTTCCGCAGTAGCTGCACTTATGAATAAGCTAAGCACAGTCCTTCACCCGCGAATATTTAGCGGCAGTGCGTCTCCCTGACCATCTCATCCACATTTGCATAAGCACAGTCCTTCACCCACGAATATTTACCTTATATGGGCAGGCATTCAATTACGTGGGAGGTGTGATGCTGCAGGACGCAACTCCGCCTCACACGGCGACCAAGCTGCAGGCTATGCCCGTAAATATGGACGAAAGTAGGTTCCAGTTATGACCGTTATGCGTAGAATTTCAAAATGAAACCTGCCTAACTTTTACAAGTAAGCTGTAAGGAATGAGCCTGCCAAATTTCAGCCTTCCACCTACACGGTAAGTTGGAGAATTAGTGATGAGTCAGTGAGTGAGTGAGTGCTTTGCCTTTTATTAGTGTATATATATATATATATATATATATATATATATATATATATATATATATATACACACACACACACACACACAGGTATACAGACATATATAGCCACTGTCTGTCTGCTTTTCATAAGAGACCCATTTAATGGATTTAGATCAGGTTTTCTCTTGAATTTGCTTGAATATTCCGGTTGATTTTGCAACTTCTACTCATTGCGCCAAGTATCATAGTTTGGTTGCAGCACCGATTTATTCGCACTAATCCAAGCAAGAGGCTGCGGGCAGAGGGAGACAGGACCATCCTCACTCACACGCCAGCCTCCTATCGAGTTGCTTGACCTCTCACCACGTGTTGAAGCGTACCTTGACTCCACTTAACTAGTGATACCTGTTTGTTCAGCACATTATCATCTAGAGATTGTTAAAGAGTAACGTTTGACATTTTTGAGAGACAAAGATCATAGCTGTGTGTGTTTTAGGGGATACCTGCTCATTGGCAGAGATATCATGGCCATGTGCTCTTCTCCCCACACAGGGAATGCTCTCCCGCCAGAGCTGAACACGATCAGATACAGTAGTAACGTTTGACGTTGGAGCATACCTACCTTCCTCTTGGCCAGATACCTTGGAAACTTTTGACATTTTTGACAAAGAAATCACAGCTACATTCTCGCCACTGATAGCAAAACCAAAAATATTGCATATGGAAAGGCCCTCGGATACGAAAGCCATCAATACAAATAACTACTTTTTTTTTTTTTTTTTTATATAAAGTGTTTTAAAATTTGACCTGTTTCACTACTAGCTAGTTATAAATAATTTTGCATTTTAATAAACAAATTGTTACAGTGATCGTATAATTGAATAGGATTAATCAACCGATTAACCCTTTCCATTTCCTGTCCCATAAACTTTGTCATTTTAATACAGTAGTTTCACTGGCCTCGTTGCCTAAAGGTCATTCCAGGTCAAATCTACTAATGGCCCATGCACTTTAGACATTCTGGGAAAATTACCAGGTGTACCCATGTTAGTCAAGGGGCACTATTTTTTTTTTTTTTTAATGTAAGATCAATACTTGTCAAGATACAGACAATTTATCAAGGGGAGGGAGGTGTTGATTTTATCCAGCCTCATTTTTCATCAAATTTCACAAGTCCACAGCTCAAGAACTAAACCACCGAGCAGGCTCAGACTAACATGTTGGTGCATTAACTGGTATAGTATGTGACAAAATTAAAACATTTGGTCCAGATGACTCTGCATGGTCAAAGGAGCCCCTTGAAAAGAATCAAAATTTAATTTGAATTTGTGGTTTAGCAATGTATGGCCTTAGAAGCACATATTTGTCCTTATTCAGGTAACTACATAGGCTTTCTGAAAAAGTAAAACAGAAAAGTAAATGTATCAGGGTTTGAACAACAGTCCTCTCAAAGACAAAAAATTGTTTTGGATTTCATTTTTAGAGCTCTCCAGCAGCATGTGGGAATGTGCTGATAATTTTAATAATATTTTTAATTTTAATCTGCAATGTCACTTCTTTCTCAAAAAACAAACCTTACTTTTCTTATGAAAATCTTTCATGTTTATTTTCCATCCTAAACATAGGCTGAATGTGCCATGTGTCAATAATCATTGAGTTTTCAATCAGTAAGTTTTCAAAAAATGACAAGCTTTTTTCATATCAAATGACAATGTTCTATCTCATGTTACTGAACAGAGAATGCAATTCTTCATTGCCAAAAGAGTATCTGTTACACCCTACAGAAGATGGCAAACTCAAAGTCAGCCGGGTATCTAGTGAAGACAGTCAATTGACTGTCAGAATATTCTCCACTGAAGCAGCAGCAGAGATCCTGCCCTCTCATGATCACACTCCTGATGGATCAGAACTATCGGAAGCTATATTGGATGCATATATAATGAAAAATGTTGGATTGGTGTGATTCATGATAAAAGTGAAGCAGAATCAGACATCCTGAAATGCTTCATGCATCCAAACTATCCTGCACAGTCTTTCCATTGGCCACCTAGAGACTATATTTGTTTAGTGCAACCTACAATTGTCAGTGGGAGACAGTACCATCTTGAACTCAAAGACAAAGATGTCCTACACTCTGCACTTCGATTGAAACAGAAATGAAATGGGTCACATTCCTGCTGCTGCAATACCAAGATGTTATCATTTCATTGCACTTTGAGCTACTGTTTGTATGAAAATGTGCTATATAAATAAATGTTGTTATAAAGACTACTGTTGTATTTAATGATAAATCAATATCCTCTATTATAAAAGAAATTGCCAAAAGATTTTTTCAATTTGGTAGAGGGGGTCCCACCCTCCTCTCAACCATTTCCGGTTAATGGCCCATGTCCATAGTCCTCTCACCACTCATTCATGTAAATGCTTTTGCCAAGCACAGTTCCTGCACTCACTGCTCTTATACATTTTTATGTTTTCCTCACTTTAAGTTCCCAATAAAAGAAAACTTATTATGTCCAAATCTTATCATAATGACTATTGTTGTATTTAATGATAAATCAAGCAAGTTGTTCATGTGTTGTGCTTAATGTGCCCTTGGTGATTTATTTTTTTCCATTAATCCTGCACCAAAGTTAGTGATGAAAAACTTGATGATTATCATTACTGACAAATGGTGCATTTAACCCATGTTTAGAATGGAAAATAAAAATGAAAGATTCATATAGGAAAAGTAAGACTTGTTTTTTGAGAAAGAAGTGACCATGTAGCATACAGGAAAAAATAATTCTAAACACGTATGGACATTCCTACAGTGCATTTAACTGGTCTGCAAATTAGCCCCAAAATGATTTTTTTCACATTTGTGAGGTCTGCTGGTCAAACCTTGATGCAGTTTCATGTTTGTTTATAGCCTACTGAAAAGCCCTGTGTAGGTATCTAAACCTGGAAAAATTTTCAGCACGTTGTATTAAAAGTATGCTTTCTAAAAGCCTAAAAATGGCAAAGTCAAAGATACAAAATATTGTTTTTCCATTTTTGAAGGTCTGCTCTTACCAATTGGTGTCATCTGGACCAAACATTTTGATGTTGTCACGTACTATACACGTAAAGTTACCAGTATGCAAAACATGAGCCTGCTACGGTTTAGTTCAGTTTAGGCTGGTTTAGTTCTTGAGATATGGTCTTGTGAATTTGATGAAAAAGGTTAGTGTCAAATTTGGCAACCTTTCCCTCACAAAATTGGGTGCATCTTAGAAAGTGTTGATCTTACATCAAAATAATTTTACAGGGTGTCTTCTGGATAATGTGGGTAAAACTGGTATTTTTTTCTGATTTTTTTGAGACCAAAGTGCAGGGTTTTCTGGAAAATTGGTTGATTTGACATGGAATGACCCTAAAGTTACTAAAGGCATCTAACAAGACAAGAAACCTGCGGACACAATGATAATTGTTGCAAATGAACACACTAGTCCTTAGTGTAAATGCAAATTGTCTATGCTGAAATTATACCAACCTTCCAATAAGGAAAATTTGTCAATAACAGTAACGTTAAAAAAACAGCTTATGGAGGGGGGAAAAAAAGGTGTAAACATTTCATGTTTATCCAGGGACTGTAAGTAATCACTTTATATTTATAAATACAATATACATACTTATTTAGCAAAACTGACAATTTCAGATTTTAACTGGTAACTGGAGAGAAAAAAGCTACATTGTAATTAAAAGTTGCAAGTTATTATGTTTCTCTAAACTGATATGTATACATCACATTGTCTCATGCACGCAACAGCATACACAGTTATGCCAAAAGCCTTGGCTCAATTTGCATGGAAGCCAGGATGGGCACATATGTAAATAATTATATTTCCATATCGGTTATGATCACAGTAACTGATACACTAGATTGTCACTAACTCAGTTTTCTATGTAATGGACTAGGAATTTTTGTATTGCCACTTCATCATACACCAAATATACTTTTATTAACAGTCATCAGTGACATATTTAATTAAGAGAGTCCAGCTGATCATTCTAGCATATCAAGACATTCAGGACATTGGCTCTATAGATGCAATAGCGAAACAATACGAATGTAAATGTATTAGAAGGAAGGTTCTAGTGTTAAGGCGAAAAGACATAATGGAAGATCTAATGTAATGTACAACAGACCAACACAATGTGTCTCACTATTTACAAATATACAGCAACTTCAATGGATAATGCCTCAAACTATGGACTAACAACCCACATACTGTAGATGCAACTCATTTGACAGGATCCTCTATGCTATCTGTCATTAAACAACACCATAACTGTGTCTGTAGTAATATTGGCCATGATCAGTTGCACTTCTGCCCTGGAGATGATTAGCATCACCAAGACACAATACAGCAATGGTATGATCCAGAAATCATTCTTGACAGACAAGTCACCCGAAGTCTTAAAGTGCACTACCTCCAAATTTAGGTGGTTACCTCAGCTAATATCAAGGGCTGTCTGACCATCCTACAAAATCTGTCTCCAGCCAAAACAACTCTCCTGCAAAGAATGTCTGATGATATTTTCCAACAGAACAGTGATATTAAACATCATCTTACAGGAACATTTATGTGATACTGGCTCCACTTCATAGACCCCCATAATTTGGAATCTATGCAGCACTGTAAAGGTCACTCTAGGGCAACTACTGTCTGTTTCAAAACCTCCCTGGACAACCACTTTTCTGGAAGACATAGATGCGCACAACATGTGCCGGAGGATTCCATTACCTGTATGTATTACTTGTATCACTACCAAAAGGATGTTTGTGCCCCCACGTCCTCCGTCCCTCAAATATTAGTTATTCCCATTCTGGTCTAATAAATCATTTATTTTCTTTAGTTTTTCAACAGTTTCTTGAGACACCATTCAACCTTGTGTTGCTTTTCATGTTGACTGGACCACTACTTTTAGGTGAATCTACTGGTCTTTGTCTTGAAATAAAATAAAGAAAAACAAGAAAATAACTATAGATGAAAGAAGAATGTGAAAGTTATTTTAAATAAGGCATTGTGTACAGAACACACACCCTGGATAAGAATAAAAACGATTAAATAGTGTAGGGAGTGATACAAATGTTGCACAATCACACAGGCATGCAAAACGGGTGACATCATTTAAAAAAAATAAATAAAAAAAATGTACATATCATACAAGTACAATTGTTGAATATTACCAACAGGTTTGACATGTGCTTAGAAAACCATCATTTTTAAAGAAATGTTTTATGTATGTTTGAGAAAGGGATGATTGTCACTACATGTATGCCGCTGACACATCAATATCTTAGTCTTACAATTTGAGCGCATAATATGTGAAAAACAACAGGAGGCAAAAATAGCTCAATAATTTAATTTGTCTTCCTCTTGCATGTGAAAAAGGTAAAGGTGTATTCTAGGTAGTAGCAGATCTCTCTATTATAAAAAAAAAATCTTGGAAGGCTAGGAAAGAGACAATACATGATTTTCTCTGAGACACTTAACGTCCCGTGAGAGATGGCAGTGAGACAAAAAGACAGGTGCTGCACAGGCTTTTAAACGATCGACGCGCAGCACAACAATCAGGAAACACAGCTCTGCGGCAGCAACAAGCCAGCAGCTGATCCGACTGCATCTCCTTAGCATGTGTTCAGCCAAAACCCCTAACACCCCCCCACCCCTTTAAAACGCAAATAATGGCAGAGACGCAAAGTGGCTGGCATGTAGTGTGGTGTGCCCGGGGAGGGGTGGGGGGCGGTGGGGTTTGTGGGTGGGTAAGCAAAGCGAGCAGATGGGCAAAGCCCCTTAGTATTTTAAAAATATAAACTTCTAAAATAATTTTAAATGCCAAAGATAGTTTTCACACAATTATGGGAAGTTACAGTAAAATAGTTTCTGGAAGAAACTGTTTTTTTATATATATATATATATATATATATATATATATATATATATATATATATATATATATATATATATATATATAAAAATGCACATGAACATTTTAAAACCTGCTTGACCCAATTCAGAGTTGTTAGGGAGCAAAGTTTATCCCAGCAGCACTGGGCACAAGGTAAGACCAAACCCTTGGTAGGGAGCCAAGACATGGCACTAAAGCAGACCCACACAAAGCAAATGTAAAATTGCCAGTAACCTAACTTGCACACTTTTGGGAATCTATGAAATCAATCAGTTTAACTACAGGAAAATTAAGACAAACAGAAATATCACTCAGGAAGCATAACCCACAACGCAAAAACTGTAAAGCACTAGTGCTAAACACAGCACCACTCTACATTCCTGAAATAGACTTCATAAAATTAAACACAAAATATCACACAAACTTATTCTTAAGTTTAGGAAGGATATACAGTGGAACCTCAGTTTGCGAGCATAATTCGTTCCGGAAACATGCTCGCAGTCCAAAGCACTCGTATTTCAAAGTGAATTTCCCCATAAGAAATAATGGAAACTCAGATGATTCGTTCCACAACCCAAAACTATTCATATAAAAATGATTAATACAAAAAATAAAGTAAAAATACATAAAACAAATTAATCTGCACTTTACCTTTAAAAAGAATCATGGCTGGTGTGAGTGAGTTTCTAAACTCTTGTGGGATTGTGTGTCCCAAAGCAATCGCAGTCTCCCAGCGCTGTAGCAGTTCGCCGTATAAGCATATCTAAAAAGATTGCAGACATGCTGTAAGCGCCTGCCGTCGATGGGAGATACTGTACAAGGAATATTATAAAGATCCCGCTACAATAAATAACCGCGCTGTTGCTGTTTCAGACTGAATAAAGCTGGTGTTGTTAAAGTACTGAGACTCAACTTCGTGTTTTGGGGAGCAAGATGTGGACTAGCACTTCACAGCACACACACAGTCACAATGCTGTAGTAAACAGTATACACTCGTACGGCTGTTGACTATATGAGTGAGGCACGCAGACTCAGACGGAGAATAGGAGACGATTGCCCTCAAGAGAAGAGAGAGAGACGCGTGGGGAGGGAGAGAGAGAGAGAGAGAGAGAGACACTTGTGCTAGCGAGACAGATAAGGAGGGAGGGAGAGAGAGAGAGAGAGACGCAAGCGTGAGAGAGAGAGAGAGAGAGAGAGAGATAAGGACAGAGAGAGATAAGGAGAGAGAGAGAAAGAGACACGTGTGGCGAGGGAGAGAGAGACGAGAGAGAGAGAAGAACAATCTTCTCAGTTGTGATCACATGACGCTCAGCAGACAAAGCGTATCCATACTACTCGTATTGCATGACATCGCTCGTTTATCAAGTCAAAATTTATTAAAAAATTTAGCTTGTCTTGCAAAAATACTCGTAAACCAAGTTACTCGCAAACCGAGGTTCCACTGTATATCTAGCTGAACACATTTAATTAAAGTCATCCACAATTCTTTCACATTAAATCCAAAAACTCCAAAACTGTAAAAATGTATGACTAACCCGAGTGTAGGTAAAGGAAAAATCAAAATTAAGAAATGTTTCTTGTTTCATGTAAAATCCTGCCACCAATAATAATAGATTTTCTAAGCAGAAACCATTTCAATATTACCAATTATATATTAGAAAATACAAAATACCTATTTCTGAGGCCAGTTCCGTTGCTGCAGCTTCCTCCTACAAGAGTCTGCAGAGATGGCAATGCTGACCGGCTCAGCTGCTGCCGACTCGGACCCCGCCTTCCACCAGGCATGGCAAGGAACCAAACCAATTCGGGGGACAACAGGATGTTCCACCCCGAGAACACAGTATAGATCCCAGCACTGCCTGACCTCTGTGAACAGAAAACAAAAATACTGAAACATTTACTGGCACAACTTTTAAACATTTTAACCAAACTGATACTGATCTTAATGTTTTTACTTTAAATGTTCACCACTGTTCAAGCATAACTATGTTAAGAATAATCATGAAGATTCGTATAACTTGCACCAGTACCTGCCTAAGAGTGACATGTAACAGAAATAAAAATCTATAAAGGAATATCAGTTTTAGTGAATTTGACTACATAACAAATCCAACATGAAAATATTATTCTGTATGATATTTTAAAACTATGAAACTCAAAATCATTTTTAATGTGATACTGTTTTATGTCTGAAGGGGAAAAAAAGGAAAATAAAAGGAATATATGTCCTTTGTATAAGTAGTCAATCCTTGTATTGTGAAAACTCGAAGATTATAGCAGTGAGAAACTATTCCCTAACAAAAAGTCAATTACCTTAAAACTGTCCTCAACCCATTCTTTAAAATAACTGCCACATTTTATGTATAAAACACCAGTAAAAAGGAGCATTATTACGAAAATAGACGTAAAGGACAACAGAGAAAATGAAGTCTGCAAACCAGGCCAAGACAAAAAAAAATGTAATTCATTAGAAAAATGATACAAAACATAGGGCAGCAGGCACCGCTAAATCAATGATCAGGAACTGGAAGCTATCTTAAACCACTCACATGCTGCCTAGAAAAGTATGTCTGAAACAAGAAGGGGACATCTGTGAAAAGTTACAGAGAGAACAATATCATTGAAGGACCCATAGAATTTTATAGCTGAGATTAGAGCAAAAATACACCAGTAAACCATACCAGGAGCTCTGTATAACATTGCCTTTATAGGAGGATGGCACGAAAGAAGTCATTACTTTAAAAGAACCATATAAAAGGCAAGTCAGTGAGACAAGGTTTTAAGGTCGGGTCAAATTAAAAAATACCCTAAACACATGATCAAATTTACCTTGGAGAAGCAAAAATTTAAATGTCCTACAATGAATCAGTTAAAGTCCTGATCAGACTGAAAATCTGCAGCATTTGAAAATTGCAGTGCATGACCATCAACTGACTAACCTGGACAATCCAGTGTAAATAAACCTACAAGAGTAACCTACAAATGTTGCAAAGATGGAATATACTTACCCCAAACAGGTAGTACACCTTATTGCTAGATAAGGTGGTTCAATTGAATGAGTTAGGATTTAATGTTTAGGCAAATCTACTTCCTTTTGTCTTGGTTGTAGCCATCTGCATATTACCCTTTTGCATATGGTAAAGCTCAACAAATGCAAGCCTAAATTTTAAAGGAGAATGGTCCAAAACCCTGAAGATAGCACTAGAAAGGAACCAGAAAACTAAACCTATAAACTGGTGTCATCCATCCATCCATTGTCCAACCTGCTATATCCTAACTACAGGGTTACAGGGGTCTGCTGGAGCCAATCCTAGCCAACACAGGGCACAAGGCAGGAAACAAACCCCGGGCAGGGCACCAGCAACTGGTGTAATTTTCCTTCCAAAATCCAATCTCAGTTCTACACTCCAGCACATAGTATCAAATGTACAAACAAACAAAACTTAATATGATAAAAATATTAATCCAACATAACCTAAACATTATGGTAAGTGATTCTCCATATCCTTTAACCCCAGTAACAGTAATTTGGAGAAGAATGGGTTTAGGGCTGAGCAATACTAAAGACTGAAGATCAACACCACATATACCATAAATGTGATGCATTTTCTCACAATAATAATATTAAATATTACCAAATGAAATCATTTTTACCCAAAAACAATTTCATAAACAGCTGTGCCTTAAAGTAACATCTTAAATACCACATTTTTTTCTAAACATTTTTAATTTTATGCCTCCTTTACTTATTTTTGAGTTTCCACTATATGTGCTGTGTTCAAAACCTTCCCTGCTTTGCTGGCATCAGCGTTTGTCTATCAGTAAACACTGCACTCTTGCTTTTTCCTTGCCTCTCAATTTGATTGTTTTATATATTATATAGGGAAAGACATAGCTCTAAATCATTACCTTTGCAAATCACAGACCATAACAAATGTACATATTATTATACTTTTTTTATGATTTTCATCATTTGTAATGGTCCCAAATTATGCACTTGCCTTTTCTGGCTCAGTCTGAGAGTCACAGAATTAAGCACAGAGCATGACCGCATATCTAATCCTTTCATTGCTAATTATAAATATAAATAAAACGAGTACTTCATGCACACAACTAGGAAAACATTTTAAGTTAAACATTGCAAACTGCTGTTTGTTAAAGTGGCAAGACACAGTATGTACACAAGGACAAAACAGAACACTAAGTTGGATAAGATAACACAACACCATAAGTTAATTATTCAATACAAACTTTCATGCAGTCATTTGGCACACATTTTACCTGCTAAATAAAACTAGAAACTCAATATGGGGAGAAAAAAAAAAAAATTGTCCAGTGATGCAGTTTACTCACATAATGTAGAAAGAAAATAAGGGAAAAAAAACAACACACACACACTACGAAAGTTATTGCTTTTATTCCTGCATGTAATGTTTCAGTAGAAGAGAACATGTGAATGAATGGATGATGGATCTAGATCTAGTCCTGGAGGGCCACAGTGGCTGCAGGTTTTCAGTTTAACCCAATTCTTAATAAGTGACCCGTTTTTGGCAATATAACATTTATGTAACATACAGGTTTAGAACTGTAGTGTACTTAGGCATTTAATTGGTTTGCTATAGATTGCACACCACCACTCTTGCTTTCTAAATAGTGGATGCATTACCTTTTTGTGTTATTACTGACTTGTACCATTTGTAAGATTGGTTCAGCTGTTCAAAAGAAAGCTGCTCGCTTTATTACATGTTATTCTATTTTATAACAAATCAAACAAAACTACATTCTAAATGGTACTCTCTATACAATAATACTCTAGAATCCCATTAGATTCACACTTAAAATTGTTCCACTGGGCTTAATAAATACAATATACATACATAACTAATGTAATACATAACTAATACTTACATAACTGTGGACTGCCTAAGCCAATACTGATTTAACAAAACCACTTTGTGTCAACTGCGCTGGGCTGGCACCCTGCCCGGGGTTTTAATCCTGCCTTGCTCCCTGTGCTGACTGGGATTGGCTCCAGCAGACCCCCGTGACCATGTGTTAGGATATAGCGGGTTGGACAATGACTGACCGACTGACTTTGTGTCAATAAAACCGATTCTGTCTCCTCTTGATTTCAAAAATGTACTTCACGGAATACTGCCCAGGGTTTCCTATTCCCAGCAATGTTCTCCATAAACCAGTCACTAGCAGGATAATCAAGAAATATAAACCTTCCTGGCTGTCTCTCCTCTGTGTCTTGTACACTTCCAATGAGGGCTGCCTGGTGCCATCCTAAGTACATGTCCAAACCTCATCAACTGGCTCCTCCCAAACCAGAAAAGCAGAAGTACTACTACACTGCACTGTTGCTGGTCTCTTTATTCTATCACAACCAGTGCATACCAAAACTGCACAGGAACTTTATTTCAACTGCTTGTTACTCACAATCTCATTCTTTTGATCACTGCATAAAAACCCATGAGCACTGATGAAAAATGGGATGTAATCATGCCAGTAAAACATGTGCCTTGCTCAAGGACTCTTGCTTCACCATCATGACCCTGTACCATGCACACAAAACTGGAACTGCTGTACTAATTCACTGATCACCCTCACAATCTTCTCTAGCCTCAACCATCCACAAGAAAGGGCCCAAGTTATTGTACCTCTTCCACCTGGGACAGATGCAAACCATTTACTTTGAAGGACTAAGCCAATCTTTTCCTGAGGAAAGGACCATGATCTCAGATTTGTAGGTGCTATTTTGATAACAACTCGGCATTAGAGTTCAGCACAGATCACAGTCCAAGCAAATAGATGAGATATATGCCTTAGTCTCCCAAACTAGACACTCCCAAAACCTTAAGTATACATTAAAATTCTATCCCTGAAAAAATCACAAAATGGCATGGAGAGGAGATAAGTACCAATGGTAGTGTACCACACCCACACTAAGTAGAATCAACTTAATATCAATTGTAAGCAGAAAAACTACCTCCACAATACAAAGATATAATATAGCATGCAGCAACTGCCCCAGGAACCCCTGCTATTTTAGCTTCATCCAGAAGTGCACAGTGGGGTGTTTTCCAAAGCTCATAAAGCACAATATAAATGGGAATAGCAACTTCCACTACCCATCTGTATTTATTCAAGACCAAAGAGGACAAAATTCAGATTGTGTCTACTGGATATGACTTTCAGCTACTGGATGGAGCCAAATGTCATTTGCCATGACCTCAGTAAATCTCTCACAGACAGACTGTCACTTCAACTTCAGCCGAATCTGTCACATTTTCAGCCACCTTACACATATTCTGCAAACCTGAATGTTTCTTAAAAGTATGCTAATCAGGAATGCTAAATGTCAACAATTAAACTGTAACCACTGCTGATAAAACATGGCTGTCACTGCCATAAATTGACATAAAGCACATAGGTTTGAAATGCAAGTGAAAAGAAAAATTGTTAGGTCATTTCCATTCTCTTACAAAAGAGGTATTTAATATTGAAATAAATTATTATTACTTGACACATGCTTACTTACCCCTCCAAAATTATTGGCACCCATGATAAAGAGGAGTAAAAAGGTAATAAAAAAATTCACCCATTGGTGAATTACCTTAATCTCACACTGAAAAAATGAGTATTTAACCTTTAACTGAAGTAAATCCAGACCAAAATTCCTCACCAATAAATAATTATTTTTAACAAAAGCAAATATGTAACTATTATTGGCATGCATGCATCTAGTACAGTAACAGTACTTTGTTATCATGGAGGTGGCATCTGATGGCAGTTTTGGAGATGCTTTGACTCTAAGATGCTACGTTTTTCTGTATTTCTCCAACAGTGATCCTTGGGGATTTCTTTCACCTTACTTACCATCCTACTCACGGAGTTTGGGAGCAAAATAAACTTAGGTGCTACTCTAGACAAGATGGTAACAGTTCCAGTAGATATTAACTTTTTAATTATTGCCCCAAGTGTAGATATGGGCAATTTCTGGAGAGCAGCATTTTTTTATAGCTATTCCCTGAGCTATGGATGCCACAAACTTCAATTGTGTGTTGTGTTACTTTTCCTATGTTGATGAATAAATAAGGGAATTTGGTCTCTATGCCACTTCATATTTATAACCCAGATAAAATGTATATACTGTATGTGAAAAATTAGCTATATTGCTGCATGGTTTGGCTTTGTCACTTCATGACTTTGACAGCTGTATTCAAAATGCTACTTTCCAAGGATATTTATTGCAACTCAGTTTATCAGTAAGGCAAATTTGACTAGTACAGAGACAAAAAGAAAGAATCATTATAATATCATACTTATGTTCACTGCAAAAATACTTATGTTTAATCAATAGCAAAAAGAAAAAGCATGCAAGCAAGTATGTGTATTTCAGGATACGGTGAAGTTTAAGAAAATGTACGTAATTAAAATACCAAGTAGCAATAACAAAATTTACTTAACGATGCATCCTTTAAGTGAATGAATATATAAGATGTCAAAAGACGAAACAGCAAAGCTGTTTAGAAAGACTGAACGTGTAGAGAGTTGAAAAGCAATGATATAAAAACAATGAAGTGCAAAAAGAAAATATTAGCTAGTATAATAACTGCATCAGGCCTATCACATTACTGTGTGTTTACTGTACTGACACTATAAAAACAACAAAACATTAGTTTAAAAAAATCAGTGCACATAAATGGATTTCATCTCTTTTTTGCATAAACTTCAATTAAAATCCCCTCTGAATAAATGGCAAACAAATTTGAATGAGGGTCCAAGCCAAAAGTGCTTTTGGTTTGGGAGCATTTTACTTAATAAGAAAATTAAAGTTATAGCTGTATAATAGTTGTAGTGTTATACTTAACTTGTAGCTTTGTCAGCTTATTATATTGGCTGTGGATATCTTCTGGCTCTAGATAGTTCTTGATATCTTTTTTCATTCTCCTTGTTTAAACAATTCAAACTTCAAACTCTTTACAGCTGCCTATAAATGCATTGTTGTCTAATGAAAATAAGGCTTCTTGACGATTCTTAAACATTTCACTTTCTTTTTAAATAAATAAATAAGCCTGATACATTTTGGGTTGCATAATGCTACAAAAAAACCTTATGAGTAATCACAACACTACTCTGAAATTTACTACAGGACTGGAACGCAGCCAATTACTTCCCCAGCTTATGTGTTGTCTGAATTCTCTAACCTTAACAAATGTCAGCTGAGGGGTCAAAAGCTTTCTGACCCCATTTTCTCACAACACTACACACATTCTGTGGGGGTATCTATGAGGCAAATAAGGTCCCTAGATGTGTCTGTAAGAAGGTGGCATGGTATACCAAAACAGAAACAAGTACAGAAAAACACAAACTTTAAAACAGTAAAGTACCTGCATTTCGGGATTTTCGGAATCAGAAATAAAAATATTTCTCTCACTCCCTCAACCTCAAAGGTCTGTTGTGTACATGTGGAAAAAACAGACGTAATGTAGACTTAACGGGAACATGTGGATACCGTACCCCCATTGCTTCTGCGTAACTGAAATTTCCCGAGGAAAACACCTCAATGATAACCCCTTGCCCCTACTGCTTTACAACAATCAAATCAATTTGAGTACAAATACAACATGAGTCTCTTAAAATGTTGTAATTTTGCTAATTTGAGATCTCTAAAAAGTCGCACAGGTTATTAATAATTGTGGATGCCTTACTGAAACGCTTTTAGGGGACTATTTCACTGTCTCAGTCCCACTTAATAAAAGGTTAAGTAATGTGTACCTAAACATAACAAAATCTTAAAGATGGCAGTATTGCTACAATCCTGAACTGAACAAAAATATAATAAAGAAATCACATATGAAGAATTATCCAAAAACTGAAATTTTTGGAAAACAAAAAAGAAGCAAAGGCTAACTATATACGTTAGGTAAAGAATAGTTTCTAAGTAAGCACAGGGGCCTCATAAGGCCGTGCGTAGAATTCACACTGAAACATGGCGTACGGACAAAAACAGAAATGTGTGCTAGCACAAAAAAAAAATCCAGATTCATAAATCTGTGTGTTCGCCATCTTCCACGCACTTCCACTACATAAATCCCGGTCAGCGTAAAATATAACACGTGCACGCTCCTGCCGCCCCACCCAGACTCCTCCCAGAATTGTGCCTCTTTAAATATGCAAATCAATATAAATAGCCTCTTAAGTTCAGCATTCTGAGAAAAGACAATGGCAAAAGCATTGGGAAAAAATAAGAATTTCAGCGAATACCAAGTGGAGGCAAGGAAAAACAAACTATTTGTTGTTTTAAGTAGTGGCATAAACAACAAAAGAAAGCTGATTGAGCGATATAGCGTGGTGGAGAAATTGGAAAGTTCAAGTTCAGAAAGTTGCACAGTGCCCAAAATAAAAAAAGAAGTGGTCAGATATTAAAGTTGCTATGAAAAGGCAAGTCGTAGCCCATCATCTGGGTGTCATATGAAAGCGTATTAGGGTGCAGAGAAAAGAAAAAAAAATGTACAGTGGAAAAAAATGGTTGAAATTTCCACTTTAATCACATAGTTTATTTTGTCATTAAAGTAGAACATCATAAGCTTCATCTTAAAATAGTTTACTAATTTCTCAAATCCCATCGTAATTAAAATAGCGCATTAAATGCTTAGTATTCTATCTTCATTAAAGTATGCTGCCTGCAGTGACCGCCTACCAAAAACAAACAACGTGCAGCCAAAGGCGGGTAGTGAATCGCCCACCACAGCCCCCATTCAACAGGCAGCCACCCGAGGCACACTACAATGCTAACCTCAGCCGCCCTGTTCACCCTCAATGGCCACCATTCAGCCACAATCGAGTCACCGCTTGCAGCATTACCAGCCACCCACCGAGAACGAATGGGGCAGCCATGTGTGGAGGGCGGGCAGTGAAACACCCCCTTCGCTCCATCCATCCTGCGTCTAGTAAGGAGCAGTAGCTACGGTGGCGTGGTGGGCAGGCAACAAACCGCCCCATCAAGCCTCCGTCCTGCACACGAGCGACAGCTGTGGCCCCGGTGACTATGGACTACGGGCCACTGCTTGCCACTAGGAGCCACCCGAGGGACACTACACTGCGCAAGCAGCGAAATCGCCCTCCTCCAGCCTCCATCCAGCCACCGCTTGCAGTGTCCCCAGGCCGAAGATGACGGAGCGGCAGTTACTGAGGCACATGCATCACAGCTGCTGCCCCGTTCCTAAGTCAGAAGTCCGTAACTTGGGGACTACCTGTATTTAGAACTGAAGAACAAATAATAGCAATAGATGTTTCTCTCTATAATAAAAGAAAATCCTGCGACAAGACATGATCTTGAAGAGAAACACTTCAGAGAGGGAGAGACACTTTCACTTCCCGCAACACGGTCAAGTCACGTCACACCATTGGAAGCATGTTCCCGTGAGGTGATGACTTGTCAAACAAGACCACTGTCATGTAACCTCTCAGTTGTCACCCTGCCCTACTTGCAACCATTTTCAAACAAGATCGTGGTCATCTAAAAACTGAAGAGCGAGCGAGCGAGCAGAGTACAAGACACAGTAGAACTTCATAAAGACGTTCAAAAACGGTGGCGCCATACACAAGTAGAGCAGCTTACAGATTATGAAAGCAGTGGAATTCGAGAGACTCAAAAAAAAAAAAAAACACTGGCGCCATATACACAGACAGAGCAAGTTCAAAAATATGACAATACTAAAATTTGAAAGTGTTAAAAAAAAAAAGTAGACTTCATTCGCTCTAACAAATGGAAATTATTACTCGGTGAAATAACAGCAAACACTGATCAAATATGTGGACATAGGTGATATGTCGGAAGGATGTAGATATTGTAAGGCTTTAAAGTTTAAGTCGGAGACTTGTAGTTCGGCAAATTCATGTTGCCATCAGGGAAAAAGTACTGCCACTTCCCAATGAAGAGCCGTTTCCGCGAGAATTAAAAGATTTGTTGTTTGGTGAACAGGAAATCCACAAACACTACAGCCAAAATATAAGCGTCTACAATAATCTTTTCGCGTTGGCATCATTCAATGCACAAAAAGTTGATTTACACAATATTGGACCATACGCTAAGGGAATCTGTGGTCCCGCAACAATTAAAGGTACAACAACAAGTTTAATTTAAAAAAAAAAAAACAAAACACAATTTGGTCAGGTGTAGTTATGATCACGGAGATGCGCTGCAACATAGAATCGAAAGAGTTAAATGATCCGACGTACTAGAAATTATACAGCCAATAATGGATACAAATCCATACTTCCAAAGGTATCGTACTGTACACAACATTTATCTAGAGTACACAGACAAAGAAATTGTCTTGGATTTCTATCTGAATCCGAAAGATCACAGTCGCATTTATAATAAACCAACATGTGATGCATTGTCAGCGATAATAATTTCGAAAGACTGAGATACCAAAGACAGAGTAGATATTCGTGTATATCCAAAAGTAAAGAATGATTCGTCATTTCTGTCAAATACATCTCCACATTCAGATCCTTTACTCTTTCCTTTGCTTTTCGCAGATGGCGAAACAGGATGGTTGTACAATATGAAACGAACGCATTCAGAAAAACATACAACACCCACACAATATTTCGGATCCAAATTAGCGATACGTTCCCATGTATTTAACCCACTTCTATCATCTCAATGTCTATCGCAACATTACATTATATAATGCGTATTTAAAAGATGAAGCTAATCGTTTCTTCTTTATTAAATCGAATCAAGCTAAACTTAGAATGGAACATATGCAAGGGCTTATTGATCATGTTCAAAATTCAAATATCAATAGTTCTGGATGTTGCCATTGCATCATGATATAACTGTTGCAATGCTCTTGGACTACCTTGATATGATGATAGTAATATTACTGCTGTTGTACCTATTTTGAACTTGTCTTAACTATCGGTTGACCAGATTTATTTCTTACAATGACGTGCAATCCACAATGGCCAGAAATCCGCAGCTTCTTGAGAACAATGCCACCTGCTCTGGATATTCCCACTTTCATAAGAAGATTGTTTTATCAGAAAAGTCTTTTTATTGAAACGATATTCACTCATGGCCAGTTATATTATCAAAAGTGAACATAATGCATATGTAACAAATCCCATGGGAAAAAAAAACACTTTAAAATTGTTTTTCCGCAGGACCAAATCCGGGGGTTGGCGAGCGGAGCGAACAGGGGGCGGAGCCCCTGGTATTCTACAAAAACTCTACAAGATAAAATAAATTTCATTAAGACAAAAGAAAAGGTATACAAAATTCTTTTTTCCACTGCGTTTTAAAAATGGTGTATTCAAGGTGGTGACCATCATTAGCAATACACTCTTCGAGAAGATTTCTAAACGCTTGCATGACTCGTTTGGCCATTTTAAGGGGAATAGCGTCCTTGAGGGCTTCAAGGTTTTGAGGTCAGTGTGTATATACCTTCGACTTAAGCTGGCCCCACATGAAGAAATCGCAAGCAGTGAAATCAGGCAAACGTGAAGGCCACCCAACATCGCCGTGCAGGGAGATAAGCTTTCACGGAAACATCTCCTGCAAAACTTGCATGGATCTCTGTGCCGTATGAGCTATTGCTCCATCCTGTTGAAACCAGGCATTCTCTCATCCATTCCTCCAGTTCAGACCACAAATAGTTCTCTAGCAATTCAATGTAACGTTCTGAAGTAACAGTGACTGTTGCTTCCCCCTTCTCAAAAAAGTAAGAGACTACAATACCAAATTCTGCAACAGCACACCAAACTGTAACACGATCACTGTGCGGGGGTCTCTAATGAAGTTCACAAGGGTAGGTTTCAGTCCAATAGCGAAGGTTTTGCTTATTTATGCAACCATTCAAATGAAACTGTGCCTCGTTATTGCACATGACAATAGCATCTCAAATGATTTGCAGAATGTTCAAGCACAACTATCTACGGCTCTGCCAGTCTCTCTCAGTGAGTTCCTGCACCACCATCATTTTGTATGGATGGAAATAAAAGTCATCATGCAAAATCCTCCTCAAAGAGGTGTTGAAAATGCCTAAGGCAGACGCATGTTTGCACGCTGAACATCTAGGAAACTACAAAATTGATGCCCTTACAGATTGGATGTTTTCAGGCGTTCATACAGTCGAAGGATGGCCTGGAGACTTTCTGTTCAATAATGTACCTGTCTGTCTAAATTGAGCCACTCACTAAAGAATTGTTTACCGATTTGGGACATCACCGTTAGGAGAAGTGCTGAAATGCGTTAAGAAGGTGCATTATATAGTGATGATGGATTCATTGTTTTTGAAGAGCGATTTGACAGAGAAAGCACGATATGCACGGGACCAAGGCATATTGCAGACTCACAATTACAAGGGATTGCCCATTAAATGACCCCACCCCTGACCACTTGGTTGCCTCTACCTCGCACAATGACCATGAGAAATGTGGTACTTCATTTTGGCTCACTCTATATAATGCAATTTGAAACTGTTGTTAAAACTTTTCTTTAGGTTGGCATGCTCTCTTGGAGTACAAGAGACTGGGAAGTTCAGGACTTTGACTAAATCAAAATGATAAACATAGGTGTCACTGTGTTTGCTGTTTTTATTTACTTAGCTGTTTGCTGTTTTTATTTACTTAGCTATTTATTTTTTGTGAGATGAGTGTCTTGAAAGGCCCCTTTAAATGTAATGTATTTTATTATTATTTTTATTACTAAAGATGCCAGATCAGACACAGTTTGATAGATACATGGAAATAGTTACTGAAACCATGTTGTCTGATATTTATAAGAGGAGTTAATTCACCAACACTCCACTTAATTTTTACTACAGAATTCCCCATTTACTTTAGCACATATGCCAAAGATTCAAAACGACCCAGTAATGTAAAAGATAATTAGTATGATATCAATTTGTGTCAGGTATCCTAGAATCCAGAATGTTTTTTTATGTTAATAAATATCTCTCTTTTCCTAAAAAAAAAAAAGTGATGTTTGTTTTTTCAACAGTACATAAATCTTAAGTTACACTGCAACCCTGTTCTCTCAAAGGCAACCCTGGATAGAGCTGTGCTCAATTGTTACCATCCAGCAGCATGCTAGAACACTTTGTACGGCAAAAGACGGTCTCCAGCACTACAGTAATAAGTTAAATTAAATAAGTAAATGATTACAGATGATTGCAATTAGAAATTTATTTCCTTTCTTGTCAATGGTTATTGTTTTCTCCAAAGGGAAATTTAAGAAATGAACAATAAAACTATCTAAAATCAGTACAGGTTGTACAGATTTCAAAATGGATTTACTGAGTGGGTAACTGAAAATAACTGACTCTTGTAAGGCAGAAATGGTGATGACAAACTGTAATCAATAGGAATATTGATTTTATTGGCACTTCTCCTTAAAGAGACCTGTACATGAAAATTAGAGTTACCAGTGTTAACGAGACTGAAAACAAAATAACTCTTGAAACACACAAGAAGGAACCCTTTAGTCTTGTATAACATACTAACTTTATGTTGCTTAGATATGATCCAGCAGCAAATTTTTAATAAATTATTATATGAAATAAGATTAAATTAGCCACTTGGTAGGTTATATAGCTTCTTTGTATGACCTGAATCAAAACTCTGACGGCTGCATAGACAGAGCACAAAGAAAGCATAATATGCACGACTAACAGACCTACAAGTCAAGACAGAAATGAAAGCCAAAAAAACAAAAATAGTCACACAACTATTTTCATGCCTTTCAACCACATTTTTTAACAAATGCAGAAACCAATAAATTCTAAATAAACTTCAATGTCTTTACCTGATAAATTATTAAAGTCTGTGCTGGATTCCAATCATGATCATTTAAGTGAGTGAAAAAAGGTAATAAGATTGAATTTGTTCTTGATTAAAAAGCTTCTCCAGTCCAGCCCAATGTATTTGCTTTAATGTATAAGGGAACATACCATCATAAATGTACCCACTACATTCCACATGCCAACAGATGTGAAACAAAATCTGAATGGCGGACTCCACTGTTTGACATCAGGGAAAGTATTAAGTGAAGCCTACAGGCAAGCATAAGTACATAATTTTTTTTAAATAATAAAAAGTCAATAGAAGCATATTTAGTTTAAGAAAAATGTGTGCACATAAAGCCAGCAAACAACTAAAATACTACTACAATAAAGTGAATAAAGCATTGCTGTAGTTCAAGAAATGATCATTTTACTGCTTTGACAAAAAACTACCACTATTCTAGCAGTGAAATGCAATCATTCCTCAACAACATTACTTCAGTCATACTAACCCAATGCCAGCCAAGTATCTTTCACTTCAAATAATCAACACTAAAATTAAAAACATTTTAGATCAAAATTAACAATGTACACTTGGTTGTTAGCATTTCATTAATCTACATACATATACTATGTATGACAAGTTTGTATCAGGCAAAAAAGTTTTCACTTTGAAGAAAACCCAAGAAGTATAAACTAGATAGGTGTAAGATATTTGTTTATTAATTTTAAGGGATACTTTGCTGAAAAATAATGGAACGGTACCTACAACTTAAAAGTTTCAGGTTAAAATTACCTAGGCACCCTTCTTTTCCTTAATGAAAACACTGCATGTTATTTTGATTCAGCAATCTCCGTTTGCCACTATGACTCAGAAGAAAAAGGCATCCTAGGACATCACATATCAAAAACAATTGGCACCAGCTCCTTGTAAAAACGTCTTAGAAAATGACTGGATAGACTTTTATTCAAAAATAAGCAATAAGTAAAAACAACTCAAAATAAGAAACTCTAGGTATCAAATCAGACCAAATAAAATAAAGGATTTGCTACTATATACAGTATATACCATCCAACAAATGGTATTTTTGTATATTCATTTTACACAATTCCCTGGCTGTTCCATCATTTAGCCTCTTTCCTCAAATCAGCTGTATACTCTTGCTGCAAGTCTTTTAGTTACATATGTCAAGTCACAATTTTAAGAGGATGGCAAAAATGACGCTTATGCTGAAGAAAAGAGATACAATGACAGCTTGTGCAGTGGTGATGGGAGGACAATTTACTGGTTGTTGTCCAAATGTGGGAGTATACATTGCAGTCTTGAAACAGAAAAGTGAATCTTTGTGTCATAATGTAAAATGATATCTAGAGCAATACAAACCTGGTACACCTTACTAAAATAACACCTACTTTGAATAATATTTTTCTCATCAGTTCACAAGCAGTAAAGCCTTCTGGGTATGATAAAGACATGATCTCTCACAAAGGCAAAATTATACGATGTGATATACTCTGTATATAAAGCATCATGTTACAGCATGCTCAAATGAGTACCAGTTGTAATTTCCTGGTGCTGCAATTCACAACTGTATTTTGGCATGGAAATGGTCAAATAGGCTATAAATGCCCTCCCATGGAATGTCAGTCAATGCCATTTCAACCTGGAGGAGCAACTAGTCAGGCAGGGGAAAAATGCTGATCAATCTAGTCTCATAAATGCTTGATCAGGGGAGCAATGAACATGTGTAGAATGTGGGCAGATGTCTCCCACTTCACAAAGAAACAAAAGCAATTTGAATTGAACTGAAATATTGTGATGGTATTTGATTAGTGCTGCTGCCTATTTTTTTTGTTTTAAACATATGCATTAATTTTCATTTAATATACAGTAAAGCAATTATTTCAGAGTATTTTATTAAAACATGTTTTTCTTGTTAGATTTATTACAATTATGAAATACAGCTGTAGAAAATGGGCATATATAATTAGTCACATCAACTCTAGTAGAGGAAAGATGTCCACCTTTCCATTTACTTTATTCCGTTTATTGATTTAGAGTGACCAGGTCATACCTGGATGTGGCACCAGTTCATTTATGGCCACACTCATAAATACATTATATAGCCAAAAGTTTGTGGACACCTGACCATCAAACCTATGAGCTTGTTGGATGCCCCATTTCAAAATTATGGGCATTAAAATGAAGCTGGACCCACATTTGTAGCTGTTAACAGTCTTTGCTCTCCTGGGTAGGCTTTCACAAGATTTTGGAATATGCCTGTAGGAATTTTTCGTCATTCAGCCAAAACAGCATTTGAGATATTAGATACTGATGCTGGATGAGAAGGCCTGGCTCACAATCATTTTTCCAAATCATCCAAAAAATGTTCAAAAGGACTGAGGTCAGGGTTCTGTGACAGCCTCCATACCAAACTTGTCAACCCACGTCTTTATAGACTGTTGCCACAAAGTACTATGTATGCAATTGCTTAAAACGTCTTTCTGGAACCAAGGATCCTAGTCCAAACCCTGAAAAACAGCACCAAACAATTATCCCTCCTCGCACCAAACTTTTCTGCCTGCAGGGTACCAGTACCCTGGTATATGACAAATCCAGATTGGTCCATCAGACTGCTTGATAGACAAGCATGATTCATCAACATGTTTCCACTGCTCCAGAGTCCAATGGTGGCATGCTCTCCACCAATCCAGGCAACACTTGGTGTTGTGAATAATCTTAGACTTGTGTGCAGCTCCCCAGTTACTGAAGCTCATTTCAAAAATTTCCCAATGCACAGTTCTTGTTCTGATGTTTCTTCCAGAGTGAGTTAAGAACTCTGTTTTGAGTAATGCAATAGAGGACTGGCAAATTTTACTCACAATGTGCTTTCAGCACTCACAGGCCCCACTCTGTGAGTTTATGTGGCTTACCAATTTATGGCTCCCTGTTGCTACTCCTAGACATTTCTACTTCATAATAAAAGCACCTACAGTTGACAGAGAAAGATCTACAGTACCTGACATGTGCCAAGGAGGCATCCTATGACAATGCAAGATTCAAAGTTACCGAGCTCTTCAGTATGACTCATTCTACTGCCAATGTTTGTCAACTGAGATTGCATGGCATGCGCTTGGTTTTATTCAACTGTTAAAATTGGTGGGGCTGAATCTCCTGAACTTGATAGAAAATTCAAATTTGTGTCCACATACTTTTGGACATTCGATGTACGTAGTTCCAGTTAACATACCCTCCACAAACACAACTGCCCTGTGTATTGCACGCATATACGTAATGCATGTAGACATTCATCAGGTTCCTGTTGGCAACATACACAACCATCACTCACTCCCAGGTAGATTTTCTTTTACCAGTAAAGACAAAAGGCCGTCATTACTCCCTTCATTCAACCCATTTGAGACACTACTGTAGGTAGGTGTGGTGTTAACAGCAAATGAATGTTATTCCTGCTTCAAGGCAAGGACTGCATATGGTTCAAGTGGACACTTTTGGTGCGACAGTGGCCGCTGTGGCAGTCTTTACACATATCTTTATGTCTGGGATATCTGGAGTGTCTATGGTTAGCCTCCTCTTCCCATCACTATCACCACCAGCACACTGTGGACACAACCCATGAAAGTCGCAATATAATAGAAAGAAAACCATGATTCTTGAAAGCCCACTACAAACTATGTTTATTGCACTGCAAGGTTATTATAGTTAATGAAAACTAAAATCAAAACTGAAACTATTATTAAAAAAACATTTTCATAAACTGAAATAAAATGATGAAAAAAAACGAAATGAAAAACTAAAACTAAACCAAACTATTGAAGTAGCTGGAAAGACTGAAATAAAATGATTTACTAAAATATTTTTAGTTTTTGAATGAATATTCTTGCCGTTAGTCTTTAACCCTTGTAAGTTTTAAATCTAAAACAGAAAGTCATCCACCACAAGCCGCCCGCACATATTCATTCAGTGAATGGCGGCTGGTGATGGAAGGTGGTTGTTCACACAGCATTTGAGGTGATAGAGTGAGCTGAATATACGCGTAAAACCTATGGAATAAAAAGTGATTTACGTGCCGCCTTTCTTTGCGCTTGTTGTATATCAAGATGTAATTCAAACAGCTGAAATCAGAATGTACTGATCAACAAAATGTTTACTAGATGTACAGAAAAATCACAAGTGAGTAACATTTCATTTTATTTCTCAGGTGACTGCTTTTTGTTGACAGCAATTCATCTGCCACTTTGCAGGAGAAATCGTTTTTTTGGAATTGTGTGTGCATGTGAACACAATAACTCAAAAACGCAACTAGATAGATGGATGAAATTCGGTATGTGTTTGTTACACTTACCTGCTCTTGCTCTGCTCATTATGGGTTTACTGTCCTTTATGCTGGGCTACTCAAGTCTCACTACCTTTAACCTTCACACTACATGCTTGTTTTTCTTTGTTTCCCTCAATACAGCTTGGTGGGTTCTGCAGACTGATTCAAGTCTAAGAGCCCTGTTCTTCCCAAGCCCCTGTGATTTGCATGAGAAAAATTTTAAAAAATTATAAAATTGTGTAAAATTGTTCATATTCAGTATCTAGTTCTGATTATGCTTGTTTTTATCGGCAAAAACAAAATACATGATGAAGGAAAACTAAAACTAACTGAATTTCCAAGTAAGGTCAGAAAAAATATAGAAATAAAAACATATATAAAAAAGGCAAAACTATAATAACCTTGTTGCACTGAAGGTGGACAATGACAATAGGTGAGCACCACCTATTGATGTTTGACCACAATATCATCAGTCCACTTTCTGTACCATATTGTACTATATAATTCCAAACTGGATTTTTTTCTAGGTGTTGAATTTTTTCTCTTAACAATAGTGTAGTGCTGTTTGCCATGCCCCAGCCAAAAGAAATAACATAAGAGCTTAGAAGAACAATTGTAGAGATGCATTCCTTTGAAAAAAAAAACACTAAACCATTTCGGAAGGCCTGGATGTTCATCGATTCACAGTAAAGAAAGAAAACCTGTCTGCAAATGGAGAAAATTCAGAATTGTTGATATTCTCCCTAGCAACTGCTGTCCTTCAAAAATCCCAGAAAGTGCCTAACACCCCATGCTGAAGCTAAAGAAAGGGGTGAACTTTGTCTTTGTTCAGATGTTCACCATATTAGAAAACCCTGAACAAGAAAGTGATTATGGAAAGACTTAAACCACTACCTTTCAAAAGAAATATGCTACAAATAATAATTCTTTGCATTTATGTAGTGCTTTTCTCACTACTCTAAGCGCTCAGCAATTGTAGGTTAAGGGCCCTGCTATACATCTGAATGTTCCAGTGTTTCTGGGACAATGTTCTTTAGAAAAACTGCCTCAGGGCCTGGATATTCTGCTATTCAAATTTGTTTTTAGAAATTTTACAGGATAATATTAGGGTGGTTCATCAACTAAAGCTCAGCATTTGTTTGGTGATGCAACAAGGCAACAACCTGAAACAAAAAAATAAGCTTGAAAAGAAGGAAGTTTGTGTTCTGGAATGGCTAAGTGAGTGCAGACCAAAAGCCAAGTGATATGCTGTGGCATGACCTGAATGGAGCTGTTCATACAAAGAATTCCAGAAATATCAATGAAGTTGAGCAGTTATATTAGGAGGAATAACCTAAAATTTAACTCTCGTCATCAGATGCAGGGAACGTTTTCTTGGGCATTATTGTTGCTAAGCACGTTCTAATCAGTTATATACTTCTTCCAGCCTAAAATCCAAATGTTTAAATAATATGATCACTACTGACAAGAAAAACATAAATGCTTGGGTGTTATTTGTTTAAGATGGTTGTGCTCATCAATTACTGTGACTTAATGTGGTCTGATCTTCAGTTACTATCAATTACACAGAAATTAAGGAAAGGGTTTACAAACTTTTTCACACAGTTAAACTTTCAATAAAATTGTTGAAGCCATTCATGAGAATACACTACTGGTCAAAAGTTTTAAAGAAGTTTTCTAGTTTTTGTTCAAATTTAAACAGTAGAAATGCAATGAATAGACTCTGTTAATACACCCTCCGAAGTACTACTTGGACAATATTATACTGGCATAGAACAATGTCAAATATAAAAATAAGTCAAGAAATCATTAAGTGAACAAAATTTTATTCACATTTTATAACATTCAAACTGTTGTATCCCTTTTAATTCAGAATGCCAGCCACTCTGCAAATCACCAACTCTGCTTCTAGCAAAAGAACCCCAGACCATCACACTTCCTCTCACATACATGAGGAACCATCCTTTCACCAACTCAACGGCATACAGATACCATGTGTGATAAACCGTAGATTTCAAATTTTGATTCATCGGTCCATAAGACTCTCTTCCAGTCTGCAGTAATCCACTGCCAGTATTTCAGGGCCCTATTTTGTCCTTTAAGGAATGACTTTCTTCCGGCCACTCTCGCTGTGAAACCTGCAACACAATGTCCCCTCTTCACAACAGAAACTGAGACTTGCTTTTTTCAACTACTGTTAAGCTGTGCTTGAAGCTGTTGTGCTATGAGACAACAATCACACAAGCAGGTGACAGTCAAAAACTTGTGTTCTGATTGGGTTGTGACTTAGGGTCTGCCAGATCACTTCCTATTGACATTTCGTCTAGTTTCCAATTGCCTTTGGATTGTGTAGGACACCATAATCACAGACACTTTGATTTTTTTTTTTTGGCAACTTACAAAAATGAAAGGCCTATACTTTTAAGGGTAGTAATGCACTGTCTCGTTTAATTTTTTTGCCGTTTTCTTGTCATTATCATTGGAATTTACAAATTACTAGGGTGCACAAACACCATCTCTTTCAACTCTGCTTTAAGACAGATATAGTGTTTTTAAGTAATCAGCAGAAGTTGGGACACCTGTGAAAACTGTTTGCTTCAACTTTCAAGGCTTAATTTACGTTAATTGCTTGTGGAATATTTGTAGGTTGTAACCTATTAGTTGTTCCCCGAAGAAGGCCCATTAGACAACTGCACATAAATGAAAAGACATGTATGTGTATATGCAATCACAGCTGCTAGATTGGACCTGCATGCACTTAAAAATGTTCTGTGCTTGTTATGAAAAACTTGTTTGCAGCAAACGCTGCCACACAACAACGTCATGTTAACGACACAGATGAAGAGACACAACATCGAAACGAAGCAATCGCCATGGCACAACAACATACAAGTGAAACACCTCAGCAAGAGGGCAAGGCTTGAAGTTTTCACTAAAAACATTGTCTATCTGGAGGTATGTTCTTGAAACAAAGATTAACAGGACTTGTATGCCAGAGACACAGCCAAGATATGGCATCACCAGTGTCTTCTTACAAAAAACCAATGGGACAGCAAGCACAGGTGGGTCCACATCCTCTACCTGGGTAATTCTTAAGAGCTGGCCAACGTCTCTCCTAGTCCATGAATATAGTAAAAAAACTAAGGTGTTGCAAAACTGTAGTATACATCCAACTACCCTAATACACAAACTGGAAATAAGACACAAAAATATTACCAATTATCAATGAAAAAGAAAAACTTACCAAAATATCGGAATGAATGCCACTTCCACACCACCCTCAAGGGCAATGGAAACTACATGACCATTTTTTTTATCAAAAACACAGTAGCTTTTTGGAAATTAAAGTTCACTCTATAGAGCACTGTAACTCCATAGATTTTCCACTCACATCACCATAAACCTGCAGGTTAACTGGATAGTCCAATTTCACCAGAGTGCAAGTGTGGATGCAGATATCTGTGGGCCCTGTCATGGACTGATGCCATTTCCAGGGTTGATATGTGCCTTCTGCACAGTTGTGGACCAACAACACCCCATTGCTCTAAATTGAAATAACAATGTTTGAGAATGATGATGAATTTTGTGCTTGGGATTATACAATTAAAACATTAAGCATTTGGTAATTGTTTTCATTCAAAACACTTAATAAAACAAAAGTTTCCATGGAACAATATTTTGGTAGTTTCAAATTACATTACTACCCTATTCTAAAACCAAAGAATGCAAAATACATATACAGTAGTACCTTAAAGTGCACAAATTCAACACAAACTTTTGGCTGATCATAAAAAATTATTAAAAAATATATTTCATATGGCAAAGAGTTATGTACTTTTTGTCTTATATTGGGAAATAGAGAGCTCTTGTATTATCAGCCTGCCTCAGTCATTGCAGCATGAGTGTCTCTCACATTCTTGCTTCCTCTCACCAGTGTAAGAAACATTTAATGTCTGTATTATGTTTTATTCACTCTGGCAGAGGCTAAACAAGTAGATGCAAGCCCCACTGTACTTTCCATCTCTCAAACTCACAGGCAAAAGAGAGAACGCGAGAGGCATGCTTTCTCAGTCTCATTCATGACAAGATGAGAAAAAGAAAGACACACTCCTCTCCGTGCAAGAAGTAAGTTGTGCCAGTCTCATCACTCTCCTTCACTCAGCTGCACAAGATGGTGCAAGAAAGACAGACACTGTCCTCTTAAGTTCTCATCAGTTTTGCACGACATGGCAACTATAATTTGTCTTACCTGCCATGTACATATTCTCAACTGTTGATGTGAACTAGTTAAGTGTCATATTTGTCAAGCAATGCTTTGTTCTTACTACGGCTGCGTTTTAAATAAAAAAGATGACTTTCTGACATCTAAATGTGCAACTTAATGCCCAGAGCCGAGTCACCTGTGAAAATAACATTATTGTCCATTGACATGTTCAATTTACAACTACTGATACACATTCCTGAAGCATCAACATACTTTACATATTAATGGATGAAGGTTAAACCATGTTCCTTGTTATTTTGGGGCAATGTACAGGGTTGTCCAAGGACACTTGGCTAAATGCAAAAATCCACTATGCACAATGCTTTTGTAGCATATACCTGCTGCAGAAGTATTCTACACAACTATTCTATCTTTAAGTATGTATACATAAAGCCAATTGTATAAATATTGTTTCTGGGAATGGAAGAAGCAAGAACATTTCCTGTACTCCTCTTTTCTTACTGTGTCTAAGCCTCCTGCAATTTTTTTCTGGATTTCTTCCATCTTCCCTTCCATCTCAGTTTTAATTTTGGGAATAACAAGAAGTCATTGGGAGCAAGATCTAGCAAATATGAGAGGTGCAAAGCAATGATCATATTGTTTTTGGTAAAAAAAAAAAAAAACAGTGTATGTGAGCTGTCATGGTACAGAGGTGTGAGCAGCTGTGCTATCATGGTGAAAAATTTAGTTTTGTTTGTGCCAGACCTCCAGACTTTATCCCCTGATGCTTTCCCACCCAATTGTAGAATAAATGTCAGAGGTTTGCACTCGATCAAATGACCACAATGCTACTTGGCAAACTGATTAATAAAACTGTAGGCATAATCAATAACTACATCCTACTATCTAATAATAAAACAGTAATACATTTTATTTACATAGAGTGTACCCATAATTTACTACTGTGCTATTGATCGATTCTGTGAAATTTTGCCCCCCCCCAGTATGTTTGAATGACAGAGGGTTAAATAAAAAATTATATAAAATATTTAAATTTTAAAGAAGAAAAATATGTTGTACCATGTAATACTAGTAATTGTTTTAAAAAAAAAAAAAAAAAGGCAGCTACTTTGATTATTGCATAAAAGACTCCCCAAAAATATTGCATGTGATTACTCAACAGTTTTACATATAAGGGCTGCAACTATTTTGATTAGTTTGACAATTGTTATTTATAATAATCTGACTTTTAAAAAAAATTCAACATTTGTGAAAAAGTGAAAATGTTTCCTTCAAAACTTACGTTTTAATCCTTGCGCAAAGGCTGTAATATATAGCAACAGTACAAGTATTCGCTAAAATTCTTTTTTCTAAGAAAGGTGCACAACAACCAGTCTTGTTACTAACTAGAAAAATAATAATATATTTTACTTATACTTATATAGGACCTTTCCCATGGTTATGGTCAACTGTAACACTGTGAAGTCTCTTCTGTTGACATCAAGGTTTAAAAAACTGACAAAAGTTGCCTAGAGTACACGGTTTGATTTTATCTATTAGATAATAGAAAAGACTGCAAGAAAACTGAACACTGTTAATTTCAAGCCTACATTTTCTATATAGCATGGCATCAAGTACCAATTGTCAATATCATCAACAAAATACTTTACAAAAGATTTTGGCATATTTCATATTTTCCCACATATGTTCCCACATCATGCAAGCTCATCTAAACTGTTTTTTGCAAAAGACAGATGTGAAGTTAAAACTTCCAAGTTCTTTGGTCTTCGACCTTCCACTAGACATCCACTGTCTCCACCATATCTCAAAATGTGATTAATGTGTCACTCATGGTTAGTGAAGTTACGTATGCAATATATACAGGGACTGAATGTCATGTGTGGATTGAGCAGTGCTTATCCTAATGTAACAACAAAGGTGGATATTTTATTGACTTGCAGGAGGTATTTTTACATTAGAGTTTATCTTAAATAAATATGATCATTTTCAACTACCTTGTTTATCTTAACATGTCCACATAAAATATTTACTCACACTTTCTCCCCAGTAACTGAAAAATGAACACTGCTTAAAAGTAGTATTAAAAGTTTAAACAGGTTTCTAATATTTTCTGTTATGACAGTTATGTTTGAATCAGAATATGGAGAATAATAGTTGATTAATAATAGTTTTGAAAAGTATTATTTAATGGACAAGTCAAATTAATTCAAATGTTACAAATGGTTGATGCTTTATTTTCCAAATCACTCCCACCTTTAGGGTTTGCTCTAAATTGATTGCTACCTTTATTAACTGAACTTGTCAACTTATTTTCAAGCTACCATACATAAGTGGTCAGACTTGGCTATTGCAGTAATTATTACAACAGCTAATTCTCTCCAATACCATTCAAATACTCATTGTACATACTTTCACCGACTTAGTCAAATTTTAGTGGATATTATACTACTAAATATTATTTTGCTAAAAAAATAAAAATAGAAATCTAGCATTTGCTAATTTGGTTTCACAAATTAAGTTTGATGTTTTTGGTAGCCCCGCTTACTAAGCATATCTGCGATAAAGAGCTTTTGTTAACACTGCCCATGTCATATCACTTGAGAGAATTTCTTTGTGTTTCAAGCTGGATATCTAGCCAATGTTTTCAAATACTACCTAAATACAACTTATTTAGCAATATACATATAGAGCAGCTCATTTTATTAGTTTTCTATAATTTTTCTAGAGCTGCCATGTCCTTGTTTTGTAATACGGAGAAAAAACAACTACACACAGTACTTATGAACATCTATCAGTTTAATGACTATCCTCTCGTGTGGTACCATACCAACAGCCTTTTGAAAATCCACACAATTAATTAATGCAGCACTCTTTTATACTGTTATTGTTTCCTTACAGAATTATATCTTATTAGTGAAAATCAACTCCCCATCTAAAGCCAAGCTGTTCATTAATATGCCTGCTAATGCCATATAATGTTAGACCTTTTCCTTAATAACTGCTTCCATCAATTTACCCGAGGTGAATGGTAATCCTAATGGCCCCATAGTTACTTAAAATCAGCGCAAACAAAAAAGGTAACGTTTTCTGTAGAACATTTCACTATACATGGTGCTTAAAGACACAGTATTACGCATTACATAAGATTCCGTCATACTATACAAATTCAATTGTGTGCAACAAAACGACAACTATCACAATACAAATGTGTACAGTTATGAGTTACCAAATTGAAGTTTTGTCGGTCATAATTAAAATGCATAATAGCACACTGTACACAGTTGGTGCATTTTGGCAGGGCATCAAAATTAGGCAAGTACTGTGTGTAAGAGATTTGAGGGGAAAAAAAAGATAAGATATGTTGAATCATTTGCCTATGTTATTAAAGTCTGATACACTTCCTCATTTTTTATATCAATAATCAAAAATTAATACAAATACTATTGCCTGTGCAAATATAATGGCATGATAGAAGTTCATGAAGAAAAAAAAGGAGTTTATGCGAAGTCAGCAACCTCCTGCGGTTTGGCTGCTCAAAGAAAGGCGACTTTCAGAAACAGTACGTTGGTTAATACCTGCTCATGATATCATCACCAGTCTTTTCACACTGAGCTTGCTGTAGATAAGTCATTCTCCTTCTCCTCCCAATAAGCGTTCAATGCCATTGTCAATTATCATGGTGTATAAAACCATACCAGCAGATACAAGACACTGTGGATTTCCCCAGTCATTTTTAATTTCTCGTGTAAAAAACATAGGACTGTAAACTTGGTTAAGTTAGTCCTAAACTAACAAAAACCTACGATGGTGACTATGAAGATGTTGAATGAAGAATAGAAAGGGGACAAATGGATGGAAAAATGCAAGGAGGTACCACATTTATGCAGCATGAAAACGATCTGAAAGCTGTTCTGATGATTAAAATAATCGTGAAAACGGAACGCGATGTCAAGGCGTCGCCAAACCCAATAAAAGTTCTCAAACTGCAAAATTCCCGTGCGCTTTAAGTTATTTTCGATGATGACGTGCAGCAAAATGCACGAAGGACTAAAAAGATACACTGAACAAAGTTGCGCAAAAATCAAAAAAGACAACATAAACAGAAATGTACAAAATAATCTATCAACTATGCAAAAAAAGGCAACGTGAACAAAACGGCGAAAAAAAATCTATCAACTATGTAAGTGTCTATCACAATCTCGCAAAAAGAAAAGCCTTCAAAACGACGACACGGATCGCGAGAATAGTCAAAAGTAAATACCTCTCGATTGCCGTTTTTACAAGTAAAAGAACGATAATCGGTGCGAAATACATAATACCACAAGACTACAATAAAACAAAGTTACAAATATTATAACACATGGCACTAAAATGTAGCATTGTCTATTTGGTCCCACCCCCGCCATGTAGGAAGTGTTACTTTCCGTCTCAATGACTGATTAATGAGACGTTTCATAAACGCGATGTTAAATAACTGCAATCGAAGTGCCAGTTCTGAGCATTTTACTGATTTTTTTTAAATGAGTGAAACTTTCAGCGATTGCAGCCATTAATGTAAAAAATCACAACGGGGTACACGAAACAACTGAAAACTTTAATTAGGTTTTAATGCAGCGGGGCTTTTTTACAGTAAGTATGCATTTATTGGCAACATATGTAGTAAAATAAAACGCTGGGGTGGAAAAACAAAAAGGAACCAAAAAACATGTTAATAGTTTAAATGTTATACTACTAAAGAACTTGTGCTGATCTAACATTTTACACAGATTAATAAATAAATAAATAAATTCCACGGAAAAAACAGTTATACTTACACATTAATTAGCCGTAACTGGAGTTGAGGTTCATACATCAGCTATCCCAGCTCTACTACCGAACCTCCAAGAAGGTACATGCAAGTGGCCGCTTTCTAATTTATCATGCACCGTGATGCACAAAATCCAGCAAAAAACACCCGTCTGTACTCTCACGAGGCGTGCAATGGGCCTACTTTACCGTATCCGAGTAACTTAAAACCGAAAATCTAAAGTTGTTCCTATTTCCTTCATCACTTCTAACCTGCCGCTGCCATAGAGAGACGTGGCAAAGTTGAACCGCCTTCCCAATACGTCATCAGAGACGCGACGATAAGTATTGCGCAGCCGCATGTGACGTGCAGCCCGCGCTATAACAAAGTGATTTTCTGCGCGTCATGTGGTCAGGACGTGGCACGCCCGCGCAATCGTCAGTTCAGACTGTGGCGCGAAGGGGGGCGCCACTAAATTTATGCAAAAACGGACAGAAAGAAAGCGCAGAATCAGGAACTTCCAAAGTATTCTTTACTTTTGAATTTAATTGTCAATGTGTATTTCGGGTACATCTTTCTTTAAGGAAAGTGTTCAAGTGAGTTGGCGGATGTAAGGTTCATAGCCCCTAGAAATCTTTTTTATTGTTGTTGCAGGGCAGCTTAGTGGCGAATTGGTTAATGCTACAACCGCCTCTGGGTGACTAGGTTGGAATCGGTGGCCAGTTATTTGCACGTTCTCTGCGTACGTCTATGACGTTGTCTCCAGTTATACGGGCCTTTGTCACACATCCCAAAGTTGCGAATGTTAAATACGCGATGACTTTAAATTGGTCTAAGTTGAATTTAATTTTACTGTAATTCAATTCAGTTTTATTGCCCCAAGAGGGAAATTTGGTTTTCCAGCAGGTTTCACAAAGAGACTGCAAAGTAACATTAAAAACACATCATAAAGAATACAGCTAACAAACAAGAATGCTCCCCAGCATTGGAAAACATCCTCTGTGGTCCCAGGTTCAAACAAAGGACTTTCCAGTGATCCCAAGGACTTCAAACCAGTTGCTGTTATTTTATACATCATGACAACCTTTGTGAAACTGATCCTGAAACAGCTGCAACCCCTGGTTGCAGAACATCTTAATCTTTTGCGTTTTGCCTATCAGACACATATCGGCAGTGCCAGTGCTACATTATTTTGAGCCCTAGGCCAAGCTTATTAGTGCTTCAAACGACTGTTTGGTAGCTAACTTGTATGGCTACGTCCCCCCATATGATCTGTGCCCTAGTTGAATGCCTAATTCACCTTAATGGTGGCATCAGCCCTGTATACAGGTGTAGAGGATGCTCTGATCTTAAGGCTCCCAGAGCCTGCTCTCACTTGGACAAAGCTGGATAATTTTATTTCATTTTTTCTAGTGCCTTTAACACCATGCTACCTCATCGACTGGGCATAAAGCTCATAAACCTAACCAAAATTCCATATTAAGAAAAATAAATCAATCAGAACACATTTAGCCATAGCCACTTTCCTCCATGATGTGTTAAGAAGTGCACCTAAGGATCTTTCTTGCCTGCTGCTATCAGGCAATTCAATGCTTGCTCTCTACATTCCAGACTATATAATTACACTGTTTAATTTCACTTGTGTTCATTTTTCTATTTCAGTACAATATATGTTTATTTTTTATTTATTTATCTATCTATTGTTAGAATTATTTGTCCTGTGAGTCTGTATCTTTAATGTTTTTGTCTCTTACTCTGTGCAGCTTAATTTTCTTTTGGGATTACTAAAGTGTATCTAGTCTAATCAGTTCAGTACACATAAATATAATATAGTAGTGCATATACTTAAGGTGAAACACTAAATCAAACAGATCACACATAAAAATGAAATTGAGAATGTAGTGAGTGAGTCCTTACTGACAGAATACGCTGCTTTTCATATCACTTGCTTATTAAACACGTGTAAGCTTTAACTATTGAGACCTTGTTGTTCTAATGCTCCTTTTTACAATTTGATTTAGTCTGTTTGTGTTGCTGACATTAAGATTTCCAAACCAGGCCAGGAAAACATAAGTAAAGACAGACTGAGTACAAGATTTATAAAAGAGTGACATAATAGTAGAACATGCCTTACAAAGGCTCAACTTCCTTAAACAGTATATCCACTACTGTATCTTTTGCAGATTCCCGTTATATTGTCGTTAAATGTCAGTTTTGAGTCTATGATTGTCTCCAGATATTTATAACTGTCAACAATCTCCACTGCCTGGTCTTTGATGATTATTTCTTGTGGGGGAATGGTGTTTCTTCTAAAATGTATTCTTAGTTCTTCAGTTTTTGTAATATTTACATGTAGAAAAGACTCAACATTTAATAAAATAATGTAACACTGGACTTTTTAGATGAATCTGCTTTCAAATTCACTGTGACAACCATCAGAGTAGATGATGCACAAAAGAGGTGAAAGAACACAGCCCTGAAGGGACCTGTGGATGTGGACAGTAAGTTAGACATATAAACGAGTCAAGTCAATCAGCCACCCTACCAAACTGATATGCAAATTAAAGTCTTGTATAAACCTCTGTGAAAGAAGGTGAGACTGGATGGTGTTAAAAGCTGAGGAGAAGTCTATAAACAGGAGCCTCATGCAAGCCTTAATGCCCTCCAAGTGTTTATATAAAAGTGACAATGGCATCCTCTGTCCGCCTATTTAACTTGTAGGCAAACTGAAATGGATTTAATAAACTCTGGGCATTCTCCATCAACTGCCTCTTTATACATTTTTCAAATGATTACATAACAAGTGATGTCAGAGCCACTGGTCTAAGTTCATGCAAGATTTTAGGTTTTTTGTTTTTAGCTACTGGATTACTGTAGCCTGTTTCCACAGCTTTGGAACCTTCTGCTGTTCTAATGACAACCTAAAAATAATGTAAAAAAATGAATCTGAACTGCTGTCTGCACCAGATTTCAAGAGCCTTCCACTAAGATGGTCTGGTCCAGGACTTTTATTTGCATTTAGTTTACTAAAAATGTTCTCTACATCCTTTTGAAAAAATGATCTCTCCCTTAGCCAAAACCATTAACATCAAGCTTTTCACGTTCCCTGTAAAATCAAACTGCTCACATCTCAAGCAGTGTTCATTAAAACCATTAGCTAAATCAGAGTTGGAGTTAAAACAAGAAACCCTGACATGGTTATTATTTTTTCCATGATGATGGCCAGCTGACGTTTTAATGCCTCACCACAGCAAACTAAAATTTTGTGTGGGCAACTTTTGTTCAATTCTATCTTTATAATCAAATTTAGTTTTTTTAATACCAAATATTAATTCCCTCTGTTCAGTACATGCCTCATTAGTATTCCCTTGTCTAAAGGCACTTTTCTTTATTTAGAATAATAATATTATAGATTTATTGACCCAGGATTTGTTGTTAGGATAGACATTTATACTTTTATTTGGAAATAACATGTCATCACAAAAACTAGTATAGCTTCTGAGAACATCAAAAAGATAATCTAAATCAGTGCTTGTATCCTTAAACAGATCCCCCCTGAAAGCACCCTTGCAGACTTTGAATACAATTTTCACTCCATACCTTCATTTTTTTTGTGTACTTTTTCTTTTTTTCTGGTTGGATTCCATTCCATATTTGGCAGGAAATAATTTTCTTATATAATACACTACCGTGGCTGTTCATTTGTCTGTCCAGGATTTTAAATCTCCTGTAACTCGCAAACCGTTTGACCTATTCACCTGAAATTTGGTACACATGTACTACGTGACATCTACTATCCGTATTCAGAGTGATGATTGACCTCCAAGGTTATTCCTCTTATTATTTTTATTTTATTTTATTGTAGAATCAACTCTCGGCAGCAACCAGCAGGTCGGCCATGCAGCGCATGCATACAGGCACCGTTCTCATCCCTACCACCTTCGCCATCACTTCCTCTACTTCTTCATAGCTTAAATCATTCTTGAGGCAGATTGAAGACATAAGTGCCAGCTTAAGTGGACTGCGCCACCACCACCTACTCAAAGCATCATGATGCTCCAACATTGATGGACTGAAAGCCAGAAGTCTACATGACCATCATCATCAAATCCTTCCGTGAGAACCCTAAATGCAAAGAGGACTGGCTCATTTATGTTAGGTAGATTGCCCAGAGGGGACTGGGCTGTCTCATGGTCTGGAATCCCTACAGATTTTGTTTTTTCTGTCCATCCTGGCCATCGGACCTTACTTATTGTATGTTAATTAATGTTGATTTTTTTTATTTTCTTACTGTGTCATTTATTTTTCTATTCTTCATTTTGTAAAGCACTTTGAGCTACATTTTTTTGTATGAAAATGTGCTATATAAATAAATGTTGTTGTTGTTGTTGCTAAGTGAACGAAAAAGGAAAACGTACTAAGCAATTGCAACCCAAACACTGACTTTATCCATTTTAATGTGAAAAGATGCCAACGAAAGAAGAGAAGAAGCGGGCCGCTAAAGGTGGAGAAAAGAACAGCTGCTCAAGAAGCAGCAAGCGCATCAACCTCTGAGCAAACGAATGCTAAACGTACAGAGAAAGAGAATGAAAACTATGAATGCTCAAGTCAAGTGTATTCATGCAGTGCTCCATTACCGGTTACAAATAATAGTAAATAAACATTTTCCCTTTTTTTTCATTAGTATTTAAGGTAGAACTCATGTTAACTTAACCAACTAGGCAAAATTAACATCTTTAAAAACTCGCCTATCTAGAAGCTTAACAATATTCTTGCAAGGACATCTCATATTTTTGCAATATTCATAAAATATCAAAGGTGGCGCAGTGGTAGCGCTGCTGCCTCACAGTAAGGAGACCTGGATTTGCTACCTGGGTCCTCCATGCGTGGAGTTTGCATGTTCTCCTCGTGTTAGCATGGGTTTCCTCTGGGTGTTCCGGTTTCCTCCCACAGTCCAAAGACATGCAGATTAGGTGCATTGGTGATCCTAAATTGTCCCTAGTATGTGCTTGGAGTGTGGGTGCATGTGTGCCCTGCGGTGGACTGGCCCCCTGTCTGGGATTTGTTCCTGCCTTTCGCCCTGTGTTGGCTGGGATTGGCTCCAGCAGACCACCCGTGAGCCTGTGTTAGGATATAGCAGTTTGGTTAATGAATGGATAAAATCTACTGACTGGTGCAATGAAGCACAATATTTCTGGTTAATTGTGCACGTTGGTCCAGACTATGATAAGCTAGCAACAGTTCTATTTAAAAATTATATTTTTTGCCTGTTTCACCTCACCGATGCTATAATTTGAAATTGTACCAGTTCTTTCTTTCTTTCTCTTTCTTTCTTTCTTTCTTTCTTTCTTGTTTGCTTGCTTAGAAAAGACATCAGTCTTGATAATTATGCTTCAACAATGACACTGATATTAAGTCATCTCTTGAATAATATCAAACAGGTAAATCACAACATAAAACTGGTTTCACAAGCTATTATGTCTTCAGCTTCAAACAAAATGTTTTGCACTGTAAAAGGTAAATGTCACATGATTCCAAGAATGGCAGTTCCACCAAATGAAAACAAGTTGCTAGGGCTGATGCCAGGTTTAACTAGGTGATTCAGTTGGACTGTTACACAAAGGAGAGGGAATACTTCCATGGTGTTGTTCAGGATAAAGCATTGAAACTTTCTGATGTGTGATGAAAATGAAAATACATTTCAGTTACATTTTTAAGAAATTATCCTCATTATATTACCATTTGATACATTCCAATGTGAGTGTATGTTATGCAGCATACTAGTATAGAAAGGTGACACTGCAGCGCATAATTAGTACTGTTGTCTCACAGCACCAACAGATTGAGTTCAGTTCTCCTCAAAGACAGTACCTGTTTTGTCCAGTATCTCTGGTTTTATAATAGAGACATAAATGTTAGATGAATTGGAGTCTCTATATTGGCTCTGTGTCAGTGAATATTTGGTGTGTATATGAATGTGATTAACTGACATCTCAGTCAAAGAGTGCCTGATTCTGCCAGGGCAGACTCCATCCATACGCAACAGCTTGTGCTGAAGAGAAAGCTTCAAAAAATGGATAAACAGTGTATAGAAAGTTAATCTTCTCATAGAAAGTGTACACAGTGATTGTCATTATCAGAAGGTAAAAAAGGCAAACCTTATTTTGGTCTTTGATGTAGTTAAATGTAATGTAACATCCAGTTACTCAGTTTTGCTTAATCCAATTCAAGGTTGAGCATGGGCAGGAACTTGAACAGGGTGCTGGATGGGGCCCAAAAAAGAAAACAAAGTCATACCTGATTTAATCATTTTTATAAAGCTGTTGCTTTTGCTCAGGGCTAATGCAGTAGAAACCTGGTTATTTTCTAAGCTGTCTTCTGTTTGAAATAATTTTCAAATTCTGAGTTGCTTCTTTAATTATGTTTAAATCAGTAAATATAAATAATATTGCAGTCTTGAGCAATTACTAATGTTTTATCAGCTGGACTTTGGACTGTTTTCCAAGAAACACCTACAGAGAGCTATTTTGTTCCGCACATTCATACAATATGTTTCTTTGCCCTGGTAAATTGAAGCAGGAGTTCATTCTGAATGTGTATGCTTAGTTTTTCAATTCTAAAACTGACAAATAAACAGGTCTATCAATTCCCATAATATGTATCTCCAGCTCCCATTGTAAAAGGTGGCACTTGCAAGTGAGTTCCCCCCATTGCTAAGTGCTTGTGCTCTCTCTGATATATGTAGGAAGGCTTTCTTCTACATGTTGAAATGCAAACTGCTAACTGGCATTTTCCTTTGCTTTGTGTTTGTTTACTAAATTGTTGTAAAATGTATGGAAGTGTAATATTTAAACTTAAATTTTTACCCAAAGAGATGTATGTGAAGAAGCTATTTTATTTTTCACTGTCATTCAGCGCAGCATCCTGACTAAGAAGCTGAACTTTAAGCAACAATGCTTCAGGCTAAAATGCTACTCATGGCAACTAGTTTAACCTTAACTATAAGCCTTAGCCTGTCTACACCACTTTTGTTTAAGATGCATCTCATAATGTAATATTCTCAAATACACTTAATGCAACTAGGGGGTTGAGTGTATTCTAGTCTGGCAGCTTTGGATGCAAGGCAGGAATCATGGACAGAGCTTTAGTTCATCACAGGAGCTCAGGCTTACACCCACACACAAGGTCAGTTAGTATAACGTACACTTATTTGGAATGTAGGAGGAAAATGCAGACTTTATATAGAGAGCTCAGATTCAAATCCTGGAGCGATGAGGCATCAGGACTAACTACTGCATCACCATTTCACCCACCTTTCAAATGTTAGCTTCACATTATTTTGGAAATTGTGTTTGTGTATGAGCATTATCAGGTTCCTTTTCAAGATATTCATACAAAATTAATTTTAACTTCAGAAAAATGTAATATAAAAGTATAGCTGGGGGACTGGAGTCAGATGTAAACACTGGGCGTCTTCTTGACACTGTGGATAGAACAGAAGAGGACATGGTTATCACCAGCACCTTCTCTCAACGTTGGAGGAGTAGGACAAACCACAGAACCGCCCGGAGAGTGATCCACTGATGCTCATGCATGACAGTGTATTAGCAGAGTTAATACACATATAGCTGGACATATACAGTTAGGTCCATGTATATTTGGATAGAGAAAACTTTTTTCTAATTTTGGTTCTGTACATTACCACAATGAAACTTAAATGAAACAACTCAGATGCAGTTGAAGTGCAGACTTTCAGCTTTAATCCAGTGGGGTGAACAAAAAGATTGCATAAAAATGTGAGGCAACTAAAGCATTTTGTTAACACAATTCCTTCATTTCAGGGGCTCAAAAGTAATTGGACAATTGACTCAAAGGCTATTTCATGGGCAGGTGTGGGCAAGTCCGTTTTTATGTCATTATCAATTAAGCAGATAAAAGGCCTGGACTTGATTTGAGGTGTGGTGTTGCATGTGGAAGATTTTGCTGAGAACAGACAACATGCGGTCAAAGGAGCTCTCCATGCAGATGAAAGAAGCCATCCTTAAGCTGCGAAAACAGAAAAAACCCATTTGAGAAATTGCTACAATATTATGAGTGTCAAAATCTACAGTTTGGTACATCCTGAGAAAGAAAGCAAGCACTGGTGAACTCAGCAACGCAAAAAGACCTGGACGTCCACGGTAGACAACAGTGGTGGATGATCGCAGAATCATTTCCATGGTGAAGAGAAACCCCTTCACAACAGCCAACCAAGTGAACAACACACTCCAGGGGGTAAGCGTATCGATATCCAAGTCTACCATAAAGAGAAGACTGTATGAAAGTAAATACAGAGGGTGCACTGCAAGGTGTAAGCCACTCATAAGCCTCAAGTATAGAAAGGCTAGATTGGACTTTGCTAAAGAACATCTAAAAAAGCCAGCACAGTTCTGGAAGACCTTCTTTGGACAGATGAAACCAAGATCAACCTCTACCAGAATGATGGCAAGAAAAAGTATGGAGAAGGTGTGGAACAGCTCATTATCCAAAGCATACCACATCATCTGTAAAACACGGTGGAGGCAGTGTGATGGCTTGGGCGTGCATGGCTGCCAGTGGCACTGGGACACTAGTGTTATTGATGATGTGACACAGGACAGAAGTAGCCGAATGAATTCTGACATGTTCAGAGACATACTGTCTGCTCAGATCCAGCTAAATGCAGTCAAATTGATTGTAGCGTTTCATGATACAGATGGGCAGTGACCCAAAACATACAGCCAAAGCAACCCGGGAGTTTATTAAAGCAAAGAAGTGGAAAATTCTTGAATGGCCAAGTCAGTCACCTGATCTTAACCCAACTGAGTATGCATTTCACTTGTTGAAGACTAAACTTCAGACAGAAAGGCCCACAAACAAACAGCAACTGAAAGACGCTGCAGTAAAGGCCTGGCAGAGCATTAAAAAGGAGGAAACCCAGCATCTGGTGATGTCCATGAGTTCAAGACTTCAGGCTGTCATTGCCAGCAAAGGGTTTTCAACCAAGTATTAGAAATGAACATTTTATTTCCAGTTATTTAATTTGTCCAATTACTTTTGAGCCCCTGAAATGAAGGGATTGTGTTAAAAAAATGCTTTAGTTGCCTCACATTTTTATGCAATTATTTTGTTCACCCCACTGAATTAAAGCTGAAAGTCTGCACTTCAACTGCATCTGAGTTGTTTAATTTAAAATTCAATGTGGTAATGTACAGAACCAAAATTAGAAAAAAGTTGTCTCTGTCCAAATATTTATGGACCTAACTGTAGTTGGAATCTGTGACCAAATTGTAGTACCTGCTTATTGCCTTTATCTGTGATATAAATGTAGTACTGCTCAAAGTGTTGTAATGAACAGCTTGTTTTTGCATCATTTACCATATTACATTTTTACCACAAAAGTTTAAAATTTAAGAAGAAAGCAAGCACTGGATCGTGGTAATTAATTACAGACCAATAAGTGCTACTTCTGTGCCATACAAAATTATGGAAACTATAATAAGAAATTAATTAGAAAATTAACTAAGTGAAAATAATATGCTAAATAACAACCAGTATGGGTTTATGAGAGGAAGGTCCTGCCAAACCGATTTTTTTAAATAAGCAACTGGAATAGTTGACGGAAACAAAGAATAAGACATAATTTACTCAGACTTTCAAAAATCCTTTGATACAGTTCTACACCAAACATTAATTCTGAAACTAGAAGCTGTAGGCATCAAAGGTGACCTATAAAAATGGATTCCTAGTTGGGTAACCGTCAGGAAACAAAGAGTACAGATAAGAGGAGAATGCTCTACATGGAGCAAGGTCATCAGCAGAATCCTTCATTGGTCTGTCCTTGGTCCTTTACTTTTATATTAATGGTATTGATTCTGGTTTAGTTAGTAAACTTGTGAAATACAAATATGACACTAAAATTGGAGGGACACTGAGAGGCAGCAAAAAGAATTCAAAAAGACCTGGACAATCTACAGAACTGGGGAAACACTTTGATAATGCAGTTTAATATTAAAACGTGCAAAGTACTACATGTAGGCAAAAGGAACCAATTATAAATACAAGATGTGTGACACTGTCATGCAGGAAGCAACCTCTGAAAAGGATTTAGGGGTATATGTTAACACAATGTTTTCATGCACAGAAGCAATTAAAAAGGCAAATAAAATGTTAGATTATGTTATAAAAACAGTTGAATATAAATCAAGGGATGTTATGCTCAAACTATATACGGCACCAGTAAGACCGCATCTGGTATAATGTGTGAAGATCTACAGCCTCATGTATAATGGCATGCGTAGAATTCACTGTTAAAACATGGCGCACGGATAAAAGTGGAACTGTGCATACACACAAAAAAATCCAGATGCATAAATACAATACACAGTTTATTTTTGTATAGCCCAAAATCACCCAGGAAGTGCCGCAATGGGCTTTAACAGGCCCTGCCTCTTGACAGCCCCCCAGCCTTGACTCTCTGAGAAGACAAGGAAAAACTCCCCAAAAAAACCTTGTAGGGAAAAATGGAAGAAACCTTGGGAAAGGCAGTTCAAAGAGAGACCCCTTTCCAGGTAGGTTGGGCGTGCAGTGGGTGTCAAAAGAAGGGGGTCAATACAATACAATACACAGAACAGAACAAATCCTTAATACAGCATAAAAATAAAAATTTTAGAATAAAAATTTTTGAAGTATGTAGCAGAATTTAACAGTAGATGATATCACATAATAAGATTTGGATATTTGTAGAGTCCTGGAGACCTCATCCATCAAGCTGTGGATCCATAAATCTGTGCGTATGCCAAGTTCCATGCACTTTACCTTTACAAATCCTAACGAACATGAAATTTAACGCACATACATGTGCCTACATCCCCACCCCGAATCCTCCCAGAATTTTTGCATATTTTAATATTTAAATCAACATAAATGTCACCTTACGTTCAGTGTTTGGTTAAAAAATAATGGAAAAGGCACATGGAAAAAAGAAGAATTTCAACGAATTCAAAGTGAAAGCAAGAAAAAATGTACTATTGGCTTACACAGTGGTATAAGAAACAAAAGTGTAGCAGAGAAACTTGAAAGTTCAAGTTCAGAAAGTCACACAGAACCTAAAAGAAAAAAGTAGTGGTCACATATCACAGTCAACGTGAAAAGGTGAGTCACAGTCCACCGTCAGTTTATTCTGTTTCACACAATATTACAAAAACTGACCTCTGTGCGATGGTCAGTTGGTGATGATGTTGCTGTGCCGAGTACATCTTTAGGCGCTGGCTTCATACACACCTCTGCCTCGGAAACCGCTGGGGGTCCATCTGGCTGTGTGCTGACAGACTGTCCAGAAGTATCAAAATGCAATAGTGGATGCTGTACGAGAAGTGGCCAATGGACTAAGAAATATAAGGACTGTGAAATGAAATGAATTGGTTAAAAAAGAAATGGTGCATCTCATTACCTGTGTTTACATTCTGCTAATTACATTCAAACAAAGTTGTAACGCTGTCCAATCTGGCTGATCATTTGGTAGGTCAGGGTCAGGTTCATCATAGCGCATCTGTTAGGTACAAGCTTGCACACTGCGACACACTTTCTGTGCACTATAGAGCAGCACATTATTCGAGTGGAAATGCTTTCTATTTACATAAGCAAATTAATTCTCCGAAGGTACCTTTATAGCATAGCGACGGCAATGAGTGCCACAATGGACTGATTCTCTGCTCTTTACTTTGAGGTGACTCACTATCCTTAAAAGGACTGCTTGCCTTTTGTGCACTAGCTGGAAAAAGCACCTGTGACTGTGCAGAGCTGCTGCTTATATAGGTTTTCAAGCTGTATATGATGTAATGTCAGCTCATTTTTCTGGTGATTCATCCCTGGCTGATGTAACTTGTCCAGTTTTGTTGCATAGCAATGTGCATGCAGTTGACTGCTCCAATTACATTTGGAAAACTGGACTTTGTTCACAATTGCACTCTTATGTTTGCTGGTTCGACCACAGTGTAAGGAAATCTTGTATACCTGGATGATAAGTGGATAATACCATCCTATACAGCTGGCATGGCGTGACTCGGTGATGTTTGTGAAATATCCGATTGGTCAGCAAGTTCATGTTGAAAAGTTCCTGTGGTTAAAAACCCAACAGGTACAGCACAATTCCTCAAAGTCTGCCTTTGTAAAATTGGTGTTAGTTTAGTTTAGCACACAACTCCAAGAGAATAGCTGATGGAAATCGAAATCAACTTAGAAGCCAGTCATCATCATCTGTAAATACAAACTCTCTTCTAATTCTTCCATTTGCGATGTCTTCTAACAACACTGAAGCAGCCATGGTAGTTGGAATAGTTTGCCCATTCTGTACACCATTATATAGTTACAGAATGATTACAATCAAGTGAATTAAATTTGTAAATGATATGCAATTAATTTCAGTGTATAACCCATATCATAGATATCTAATCTAAAAAAGAAAAGCAGACCACAGAAACAGTAGCACTGCTTTGACGTTGGGTGCCACCACTTTGCAAAACCAAGCAGAAACTTGCATACGGAAGGGGGCACCCTACTATGAAAATATGCATGGCTTTATGCCAAGTTTAGTTTTTATACATCTCGAAGTGAGCATGGAAATGGGTGTATGCAACATTTTGTGCGTATGCACCATTTATACATGAAGCCCCTGGTCCCCACAGTACAAAAAAGACATAGCAGCACTTGAAGTTGTGCAGAGGAGAGCAACCAAGGAGACTGTGTTGATACCTAATCCAGGTATTTAAAATCTTTAAAGGCATTGATAAAATAGACCCAGGAACATTCTTTTAACTTAACGTTGAATGACATACTGAAGGACATCAGTGAAAATTAAGAAGTGCATTAAAAGACTGAAGCCAGGAAGCACTTCTTTACAGAAAGAGTTGTGGGACTCTGGAACAGACATTTAGTTGAAGCAGAAAACCTTGATAGCCTTAATGAAGTATCTGGATGAAATATTGGGACAGCTTTGCTATTAGCTAAACAAACAGATTTGATTGACTGAATAGTTTGCCACTTTTCTTATGTTTCTTATATTAAAATATGGAAGTGTTTCAATGATAACTTGCAACAAGATCTGATTTAAATTATAGAGACATTTTAACGTTGCACAAGATAAGGAACTTAGACAGAAGGACAGCTGCTGTACAGGCTTTCAAATGATCGATGCGCAGAGCGACAAGCAAAACAGGCATCTTGGCAGAAGCAGCACAAAGCCAGTAGCTGATCCATCCACTTTTGCTTAGTGTGCGTTCAGCTCCCCCACTTCACAACGTGAATGGGTGAGATGCGAAGTGGCAGGAGTATAGCGTGCCTCCGGGTGGGTTGAGCGAAACAATCGAGACCAGATCATCTCGGAGAGACATTTTGACGACACGCAAGACTAGACATTACAACCTTAGGAAGCAAAACCCGTGAGATGGTGACTTTTTCACATCACGCCCTACTTAAAAACAATTTAAAACAAGTTCAGTGACATCTAACCTAGCAGTTGTTGGAATGCTTTTGGCAGACAAACTTCAGGTGCTCCCAGCTCTTAAAACAATGACAAGCAGAACACGCAGCTTGCCAGCAGCAGCTGCAGCAAGCCAGTAGATGATCCGAGCACTTCTCCTTAATGCACATTCAGCCCTCAGCACCCCTTTAGAACGCTAGCAGCAGAGATGTGACGTGGCAAAAGGACAGCTGCTGTACAGGCTTTTAAGTGATTGACACAAAGCGCGACAAGCAGAACACACAGCTGGCCAGCAGCAAGACACCAGCTTAACCGATCGCATCTCTTTAGCGTGCATTCAGACTCCCCCTTCACAACATGAGCAGCATTGTAAGTCCCGCAAGAAAGAGATTTAACAACGCCCGGGGCAGGAAATAAAGGACAAATATTGTTTTTACAAAAGGTTTAAAGTAAAAATAAAAATAATGCATATGTAACAATGCCCATGAAAATAACAATCTCTTTAAATTGTTTATCATGTAAACCAAACCCGGGGGGTGGGCGAGCAGAGCCCCCTAGTTTATAAAAAAAATAATGCACATTAGGCTTAGCCATACCCTTAACCTTTTTCTTTAAAGTTTTCCTGGAGGTTAGATGTAATTTCAACATTAGAACTGCACATCACTATAGCAATGACTGCAAAGATCGCTTTCTCCACACCACCATATCCATCAGGCTAACATTTAAAAACTAAGCCAGCCAAGGCACATTGCATTGCAGAGACAAGCGAATATTTCTTATTTGATGTCAATGAGAAAATCTTATGAAAGAGCTTTATTTGAGGGATTTGGGGGTATATTGAGGGATGCTATCATTAGGCGCTTTTCCACTGCATAGTACGGCACAGCACGGTTCAGTACAGCTCACCTTGGTTTGGCTCAGTTCGGCTCGGTTTGCGTTTCGACTGCAGTTTAGTACCGCTTTAGAGTGGGTGGGATTATTCACGTGTCGTTATAGTTGCGCCGCCTCTACTGCCGTGACACCGTGGAACTTTTACAACACGCAGACAACGACAACACTTTAGCTCGACGACGCGCAAGGGTAAGCATCTAAAAAAAGCACGTCACTAGCTAACTTTTATCACTGTTGCAAAGCATAAAATGAACTTAACTGCCAGTGTAACATTAAAATGCTGATTCTGTATATTACAGATCTTCCATATTTTGCAAAAAAGTCGCCGCAACAGACCATCTGTTTGGACATTTAACCGTGCTTCAGAGTGGTGGGATGTGATTGTTCCCGGTTTTACAAACACTCAGTGGCTGGAGAACTTTCGAATGTCTGAAGAAACATTCATCCACTTATGCAACAAACTGCGCCCAGCGATGGAGAGACGGGACACAAACTACCGCGTGTGTGTACTTAAAAGAAAAGAATAGCCCGTGAGGCAGTAATGACGATTTTCTCCGGCCAATCAGTGACCAGCAGAGTTTACACGTCACGTTTTGGTAATGGTTCGGCGCGCTTGGAACCTCGGCTGAGGTGGTACTAAAAAGGACCAGGTACTGTTCCCAGTGGAAAACCCCCCAAAAGTGAGCTGAACTGAACCGTGTCGTGCCGTACTATGCAGTGGAAAAGCGCCAATTGTGACAGCATAACATCAACTGTTAGGACAAAAAGCAAGCAATTCAACACCAAAACCAACTTGTAAATATCTAAAAATACCCAAGATTTGGAGTCAGACTTCTTCTTGACCTCAGTGCAACTTTACAAACTATTGACTATCACACTAAAGCACCTGATGGCTGTGTACTTGATGTACAGTAAACATGCTTGCATATTTCTGCAAGTGTACAGTCTGTTGTGTTTGGCAGAGAATAAAGCTCTGTGTGGCTTCCCTCCAATAGTCTGCCTTACAGGCAAGTTTGGCTTTATTTGTTCACAATTATGGTATATTTTAAATTGACACAAAAACTGTATTATAAAGTAACATATGTTTTATAGATATTAAAAATACTTTCTGTTTTTGCATAATACAATAGGGTCTATGGAACCCTGCATCCATACATTATAGAAAAGCCTTAAAAGTTACCAAACATGTCCATTTTCCAAGCCAAAAAATATTATCAGGTACTGATGCACATCTTGAGATTACATACATACTGTAAAACAGCATGTTCATGGCCTTTTAAGAGGAAAAAAATACAAAAAGCAAACAATTGTTGTGAGATTTAGCCATTTTAAAAGGAAGAGCTGTGCACCTCATATCTTCGCCAGCTTCCCTGTTCATCTTACTCCATGGTACCTTTGCTCTCTGTACTCTGTAGACAGCTAGACAATAATAATGGAAGAAAGTCACATTTAAGATTACATATATTCTTTCACTATAGGAAAGACAGTGTTTGCTCCAGCTGGACTGCAGTGTGTGCTTCAGTGAGAGAATAGTGAGCTTGTGTAGCAGGCAATAAAGTGACAAGAACTTAGCAGAAAATATAGGCATCCATCCAGTACTTGAATGGGAGAAAGCAGGTATGGCGAATCGGTGCGCACTGCCCCACTTCAAGCCTTGCATGCATCTTTTCATCTCTCTTCTTGATCAGCTTAACCAGGACAGGTTCGTGTTCCAGCTGGATGCTATCTTTAAAAGCATCAGGATCAAGACAAGAACAGTCCCCAAAAAGGGGTGCCAGTCCATTTCAGGGTGAATACACACACACACTATAGGGCCAATTTAGCAATGCCAGTTCAGTTTAATCAGGTTGAGGTTTAGTACAGATGTTTTAACATAGGCAGAGTGGCTGTTATTATACAGGGAGTGTGTATGCATTTACTGATTGACTGGCATCAGGGTCACTGACTCAAAACCATTGCGCTCAGTTTTTTAATTACTATATTGTCAGCAACAGTAACTCACCCTGTGTTAATAAAATGGATAATGGGTTTGTGTAGCTTCATCCTGCTCTTTCATAAACTCTGCCTTTTTTGAATGTTTTTTAAGCATGTGTAAGACACAACACTGCAAAATTGGCTTGCCTCCTTAAAAAAATATAAGGCTTTTATTAAAATTACAATGTAGTGTTAACAGATCAGATCAGATGTTATGTGTACAAAGTACAATGAAACTCCTTTGTGCTCTTCTCACTATCCTGGCACTTGGCATGTATTTCACTTTGTGGCCTATGGAAAATCACCACACAGATTGTAAAAGGGGGGATATTTTATTGTTGTGTTGTCATAACTCCACAGCCACTGTTAACACACACATGAACAAGAAATCTATTCTTCTATCAAGAAAATAGGACAAGAATCTGGGACAATAATGTCTATTTCTCATTTCCTTCCATGATCACAAAGACACTTCATAAACACGCAAGGCATGTTTTCTTAAATCAGTGCCTTTGCTGCCTCAGAGTGAATGCATTTGGTATGTTTTCAGGTTTTTTTGTCAGGTATGGACACAGGGTTCCATAAAGCTCCATTGTAGAATTTTTAAAAGGTATAAAAAATGCTTCACTCTCCAAATTTTAAGTGGGAGATTAATATACACCATGGTTATAAATAAAAGACGTAAAAAATACCAAACCTATCCTTTAAGGCTCAATGATTGGTCAATTGTTATCACCTACATGTAGCCAATTGATTTGCCAGCACACCCACAAATGCTTCTTTTAGAAATTTAGAAAAATTGTGACAAGAACTGGCCATTCATCCCAAGAAGCTCATACACAATATTCACCAAGACTGTCTAAAATAACATCAAGCTGAGATCTGAAGGCCAATACTTCTTTCCATTATACTGCTTTTTAATTTACTCGATGTGATAGTGGTTCATAGCATGCAGAAAAATCTTCTGACATTTGCGCAAATTTTGTAGTAACGACTGAGGTCCACTGTTCCAATTTCTTTCATAATTTTAAACACTTCAATCATTTTACATTTTAATCTCTTCTTCTGTGCTTGTGGTGCCCAGCTCAGCATGAACATAACTTTTGGCTGCCTATCAGATACAGACAAGGTCACTGCTTGCCTCAGTGGCATTTATGCAAAGATATCAGGAAACTAATAAAAGTCAAACAGACTTGCATTTTGTGGGATCTCCACCATACCTCCAAAGGTTTGACTCTTTTTTTGGTAAACTTCTCCTCCTCTAAATTGTTCTGACAATCTCCTAGATGTGGCTGGAGTCATGCACAACTAAAAAAGCACATTGCACTACGCACATACTAGAAACATTCTATGATGTTTTAAAAATGTCTTTCAAGTGTAGTCACTTTTCAAAGATCTCTCTGCCTTAATACTATGGATTACAAATTCAAAACGTTTCTCCATAGTTCTAACACAGGCTAGTTAAAATGTGTGTATACAATACAATACAATATAATTTATTTTTTGTATAGCCCAAAATCACACAAGGAGTGCCGCAATGGGTTTTAACAGACCCTGCCACTTGACAGCCCCCCAGCCTTGACTGACTAAGAAGACAAGGAACATCTCCCAAAAAAACCCCAGTAGGGAAAAAATGGAAGAAACCTCAGGAGAGACCCCTTTTCAGGTAGGTTGGGTGTGCGGTGGGTGTCAAAAAGAACAGTACAATACAATACACAGAACAGAAAAAATCCTCAATACAGTATAAAAAAAATTTTTTAGAAGTACGTAGCAGAATTTAACAATGTATGACATCACATAATATGATTTGGATTTGTTTAGAGTGCTGGAGACCTCATCCATCAAGCTGCCTTCCCCATTTGGCTAATCCACAGCATTCCACCCCCTCAATCGACTCAACTTGGCTTTTTTTATAATTTTCAAACTGTATTATTTTTAAAACACTCTATTGCCATCCAAAGATGTTAATTTGAAAACTAAGATTACCTGTCCTTGTTACTTCACTCATATTGATTGCCTGCCAACTCTGACATATCTGTCATTGGCTCACTCACCACTCCAAATGGTTGTCTCAATGAATGCATATTTAGCATTCCAGGTCCTGCCATTTTGAAACACTCAAGCTTATTACTTTTGCCTCTTGCACCTTAATTAGTCATTTTCTAACTCGCTTAACCATGAACAGGGTCACAGGGGGTGCTGGAACTATCTCAGCTAGCATAGGGCGCAAGGCGAGAGCAGTTCCCTGGACATGCATACACACACACACACTATACGCACACTAGGACCAATTTAGTATTGCAAATGCAATTAACCTGCATGTCTTTGGACAGTGGAAGAAAACCAGACCAATCTGATCATCACATGTGTAAATTATTTCAATATATCTGGAAAGGAAAACCACACAGTCATGGGTTGAACATGCAAACTCCACGCAGAGATTTCCCGAGATGTTTCTACCGCCCCACACCTTAATCAGCTTTAATGTAAGTTTGCTTTCTAACCAAACTGCTGTAGTAAATGTAAATATCTTCATGCTTGGGCTTTGTCATCTCATATTGTCATTGTACTCATGTGTATTTTGAGTTAATGACTGCTTATGCGGACTCTTCAAAGTTTGTTTCTGACTAATGTATTGAATTATCTGTAAATGTAACCTTTGTTAGTATTAACCGCATTCTCTTTTCCTTCTAAAAAGCCCTGTAGTTGTGTACATTGTGAAAGGTGATAAAAAAAAAATTCTGATTGAGTAAAAGCCATTCCATGACTGACATGGAACAAAATTAATAATACAGTAATAATAAAATCAAAGCATCAGGTGTAGTGAAGATACTCCCCCTGGTGGCTGGTTGTAATATAGCTTAGGTGTTTTTATTGTAAGGAGAATAAGAGGAAAGACGTTCCTTCAGGGCAAAGGAATTGTGTTGCTATTTTGGATCAAACATAATTTATCTGGCATACCACTGAAAAATGTTATTTTTTCTTTTAATTAAAAAAAAAACTTTACTCCATTAAATTGTTTGACGGTCTAATTCAACAGTGACATATGACAAGGTATCTTTACGGGGAGTGCAGAAGTATTAGGCAAGTTGTATTTTTGAGGATTAATTTTAATATGGAACAAACACAGTGCTATCAGTCAATCCAAAATGTTAATAAACCAGAAACCTGAATGTTTCACAACGGAAATGTGAGTGTGAACATCATCAGGGGAATACATATGTGCGCACAATTATTAGGCAACTATTAGTGTGCAGATTTATTATGCAACTAAAAGAAAAATGAAAATTTTCCCATCTCACTTGTTTATTTTCATCTGTTATAGTGAGAATAATAAACAAACACCTCAAAATTTACAAATAAACATCTCTGACATTTCAAAAAAAATCAATCAATCAATGAATGACCAATATAGCCACCCTTCTTTCCAATAACAGTCATAAGCCTTTCCATTCATGGAGTCTGTCAGTTTCTTGATCTGTTGACGATCAACTTTTGTGGAGCAGTGACTACAGCCTCCCAGACACTCTTCAGAGAGGTGTATTGTTTTTCTCCCCCGTAAATCTAGCGTTTAAGAAATGCCCACAAGTTCTCGATAGGGTTTAGGTCAGATGAGGAAGGGGCCATGTCATTATTCCTTCATCTTTAAGGCCTTTACTGGCTGGCCACGCAGTGGAGAACTTCGATGCAAGTGATGGAGCATTGGCCTGCATAAAAATCATGGTCTTTTTCCTGTATCACTGTTTGAAGAAAGTGTCTTGAAAAACTGGCAGTAGGTTTGGGAGTTGATTTTGAGTTCATCTTCAATGCAAAAGGTCCAACTAGCTCATCTTTAAAAATACCAGCTCATACCAGTACCCCACCTCCACGTTGGAGTGGAGCTCTGTGCCCATTACTGATCCACAGGTCCATCCATCTGGTCCATCAAGAGTCACTCTCATCTCATCGGTCCATAAAACCTTTGAAAAAAATCTGTCTTCAGATGTTTCTTGGCCCAGTTTTGACGTTTCAACTTATGTTTCTTGTTCAGTGGTGGTTGGGTTTCAGCCCTCCTTACCTTGGCCATGTCTTTGAGCACTGAACACCTTGTACTTCTGGGCACTCCAGGTAGGTTGCAGCTCTGGAATATGAAAGTACTGGAGGATAATGGGTTCCTGGTAGCTTCACGTTTGATTCTTCTCAAATCTTTGGCAGCTAATTTGCGTCTTTTGTTCTCAACATGTTTCTTGCGACCCTGTTGACTATTTGCAACAAAATGTTTGATGGTTCTGTGATCACACACCAATATCTTAGCAATTCCAAAAGTGCTGCATCCCTCTGAAAGACTTTTTACAATTTTTGACTTTTCAGAGTCAGTTAAATCTCTTTTTTGGCCCATTTTGCCTGAGGAAAACTAGCTGCCTAATAATTCTGCACACCTTGATATAGGGTGTTGATCTCCTTAGGCCACACCCTCCCTCATTACACAAATACACATCACCTGACGTGCTTAAATCCAATAAGCATTCAAGTTAATACAGCTTGGAGTTGGAATATACGCATAAAAATGATGATATGGTCAAAATACTCACTTGCCTAATAATTGTGCACACAGTGTAGATGAATCTTTAAATATTTAAAAATATCTGAGTATATCTTTATACTATTTGTAAGTCATTTAGATATATCCTAAGATTAAAAGTGATGCTAATTAAGCTTATAATACATTTCCAGATATGTTGAAATCATTTATACAGTACATGTCAAGATAATGTACTGTGCAAATATGGCTAGTACATACAGATCGCTTCCTCTCATCTAATATCCCATAATATTGTCAGAGGGAGTGCATTTTTTGTACAATGGATGGTTTTCTTTTATTCTTAGGCAAAAAAACAGGTAAATAATAAATGTAGAAAATCCAATAGATAAAGGGGTAATAGGCACCCTTTGTTGAGACTGGTGTGATAAGTCAAAAGGCCTAATTCCTGTCTAATGCTGTTACAAGTTATTGTTGATGACTGTCTACAAGACACAGATATTTTGCAAAAGAGTTACCTGCTTTGAAGGTCAAACTGCTTTGATTGGTATCTCATCAACATACAATATTGTGATACAAGACTACCTGCCTCCCTTCAAAATGAACGTGTCCTGGGGACAGCAGGCTCCGATCAACATACAGTGGTATTTGTACTTCCTGATAGCAGACAGTGATCTTTTTTTAAACCAATGAAAATGTGTTTACACTATTTATTAAGTAAGGAAATTGGTATGTACCATTGTTTAATTGATCGCCATGGTGATCCTGGAGGAGTTATATAAGTATATTTTTTAATGCTTTGCTGAGCTAAATTGTCTTTACAGCTACCTGATTTGATGATATCTGCAAACGATATAAAATACAACAATTTTAAATAGCAATCGGATTCCTTTGGACTTCTTGGTTTGTTTTTTGTCCTGACCTGCAGTGTGAATTGTTCGACCTTACATTCACAGATGTGTGCCTTTCTAAATAGTGTCCAGTCGATTCAGTTTGTTAGAGGTTGCACAATCTGGAGTGGCATTTGGTGTGAATACTTTAATGAATGAAAGATTTAAGTTTTTGATTTTTTTTTGAAGTTTGCAAACCTTTCTAAAAACATGCTTTCACTTTGTCATTATAGGTTACTTAGTGTAGACTGAGGAGCAGCAATGGCAAATTTATTCATTTAAAATTACAACACAATAAAGTGCTGAAAGTGGTGGGGTTTGAATGCTTCCTGAATTTGCTGTATTTCTTTAAATCAAATTTGTAAGGATGTCCTAAAACATTTATTGGTCATCTTACTTATGAACATGTCTACAAATCATTTAAGACCACACTTGAATCCATTCACAGATCTCTCTAAATGATAACTTAGCTTATCATGAAGTGTGCTGGTGTGACCCTGCAGAGGGTTAATTGTTTTTACCCAGCTAATATTCATTTTAGTTTATTTTTGTACAGTGCCCTTCACCAAGTGAGGACTCAGAGCGCTGTAAGAGTTTTACTGGCAAAATGTTTCAGTAAGAAACAAAATTTTGCTTGTTTAATGGTAATCTATATTTAGTGTGATATGTTTGTCTTGTGACATTCAGCCTTGTGATACTGATGAGATCACTGGCCGTTTTTACTCCTTGTTTTGGTGTCGAAGGAATGGGCACCATTATGGATTTTCAATTATACCAAAAAAATGACCTAATTATAGTCCTGTGATCTCAAAGTCTATACAGATCTGTTCAGGAACTTTGGTGAAATACAACATTCATTGTGCTGAGCTCTTATATATATATATACTAGTAAAATACCCGCGCTTCGCAGCGGCGAAGTACTGCATTAAAATTTTTATTAAGAAGAAAATGTAACCTTTTTAAACTGAGGGAAAATATACCAATAATTATTTGTTAAGGATCTCTTTGTATACCACATTGTGTGTTCGGCCCTCCGGTTGTAATATGACCAAGCTGTGTGCTGAGCTTACTCTTGAGGATGCAACTTACAGTTGGCCATGTGAACAGTAATCTTGTCTCTAATCTCACAGCTTGGATTGCTGCTGTCATAATCAGTTTGAGTTTTATGGTTTGTTTCAATTACAACAGTATTTGCAGGATTTGTTGTATTGAAGTGACATTCGGCATCTGGCAAGCGTTGTAGGCATACAACCGGTTTCATCGATAAAATCACATCCAGCTTTTGAGAGTCTAAACATTCATAAACATCAAAGTGTCCACTACTGAAATCGTCACCTGTCAATCTAAGATGTTTAAGTGGCATTGGCGGTTGTCAAAAGGTGTAAAATATTTGGCCATTTCGGTACACTTGAAAGCGACAACCGAACAATTCAGCGGCAGCCATCAACTCACATGCAGAACCATAGGTGAAGGGCTTAAGCATTTCACTCTTATAGTGCTCCTGTGTAGTATAATTATCTCCTGTACCGTCATCCGTCCACACCTTAAACCTGTCCCAGTCATTCAATACATAAGACAGAATGTTCCTCCGGATATCAAGAGTGAGCCTGATATGGCCGTGCAATATGTAACAAAGAGAATGGAAAAGGTAGGTGGTATCTCCGAGCATGGAAACCACTCGGTAAGTGACAGTTCTTTGATCGATGGTGATCACCTCAGTAGAAATGGTAATGTGGGTTGGAATGATAAAGGAAATGGGTACCTGAGCAATGTAAAGTAAGTGTAAAATACCTACACAATAACTATAATTGTAATAAACAAACAATAAAACAGCGGAGAAGCCATGGATTAAACAAAAAGGCTGTAGTTATCAGTAGGGAGACGTGAATCCGTGGCGAAGCAAGGAAGGGAATGTAGAGACTGGAGCGACGGACGGCCTTATATAGGCAGGCAGCCAACAATGTGGGAGGCGTTGGGATGGGGACCCAACGCCGCCTCACACGATGACCGAACTGCAGGCTATGGGCGTATATATATACGTAAGTAGGATTCAGTTAGCGTTGGGAACCCGTGTACCAAATTTCTTGAAGATGGGCCCATAAGTAACAAAGACTGTTGAAAAGTTCAATATGGCGGCCGACAGTGGCATCATACCACCGAAATAAGTACGTACATTGGTTTCGGTTAGTGCAGGGAAGCCGTCTACCAAATTTCGAGAAGATGGGGCCGTAAATAAGAAAGTTCAACATGGCGGACATTGTTGACCGTTATGACCGTTACGCATAGAATTTCAATTGTTGTAAGTAAGCTGTAAGGAATGGGCCTGCCAAATTTCAGCCTTCTACCTACACGGGAAGTTGGAGAATTAGTGACGTTGGAAAGTTCAATATGGCGGCCGACAGTGGTGTCATACCAACGAAATAAGTACGGACATCGGTTTATGTTAAAAGTTCAATATGGCGGCCGACAGTGGCATCATACCACCGAAATAAGTACCAAATTTCAGCCTTCTACCTACACGGGAAGTTGGAGAATTAATGACGTTGGAAAGTTCAATATGGCGGCTGACAGTGGCGTCATACCACCGAAATAAGTATGTACATTGGTTTTGGTTAGCACAGGGAAGCCGCCTACCAAATTTCGTGAAGATGGGGCCATGAATAAGAAAGTTCAATATGGCGAACGTTGTTGATCGTTATGACCGTTACGCGTAGAATTTCGAAATGAAACCTGCTTAACTTTTGTAAGTAAGCTGTAAGGAATGGGCCTGCCAAATTTCAGCCTTCTACTTACACGGGAAGTTGGAGAATTAGTGACGTTTGGAAAATTCAATATGGCGGCCGACATTGGCGTCATACCACCGAAATAAGTACATACATCGGTTTTGGTTTACGCAGGGAAGCCACCTACCAAATTTCGTGAAGATGGGGCCATAAATAAGAAAGTTCAACATGGCGGACGTTGTCGACCGTTATCGACCGTTACGTGTAGAATTTCGAAATTAAACTTGCTTTACTTTTGTAAGTAAGCTGTAAGGAATAAGCCTGCCAAATTTCAGCTTTCTACCTACATGGGAAGTTGGAGTATTAGTGATGAGTCAGTCAGTCAGTGAGTCAGTCAGTCAGTCAGTAAGTGAGGGCTTTGCCTTTTATTATTATAGATATACAGGAACAGGCAGGAATGTGGCAAAGGACACCATAACACACCTAAAACAGCTTCTCCTAATACATGTGATGACTAAATCTTCAGTCTTTGAGTGCCTATTTGTGTGTGATTTTAGTGGTTTTAATTATATCAGGTAGGTATTGTTAAAAAAAAAAATATATATATATATATATATATATATATTGTGGCATCCGGCCGGGACGCCCAGGAGGACCGGAGGAGGGCTTGTGCCTCCTGCAGACCGTGAGGGGATGTCCGCCCTGGTTATGTTGGGGGCCTCGGGTAAAGGGCTTGGAAGCCCAGCCCTGTAGGGACCCGTGGCCACCGCCAGGCGGCGCCCCGGTGCCTGGATATCCCTGGAGCCCAGCACTTCTGCCACACCAGGAAGTGCTGGGGAAGACGACAGGGACACCCGGACGGCTTCTGGGTGCGCAGCCGGCACTTCCGCCACACTGAGGCGTGGCTATGGAGGAGTGCGGGAAGCAGCTGGAGCCCATCCGGGTTCCTATTTAAGGGGCTGCCTCCCTTCAGTCGATGGTGGAAGTCGGGTGGAAGAGGATGGAGTTAGAGAGAGGACAGGAGGCGGCCAAGAGAGAGGCATTGTGACTGTGTGGCCTGGACATTTGGGGGAACGGTGCTGGAGGCACTGGGAAGTGCACTAACAACATTATTGTAAATATAGTTGGAAATAAACGTGTGTTGGGTGAAAATAAGATGTCTGCCTGTCTTTGTCCGGGTTCAAGTCCACTATATTTATATATATATATATATACAGTAATCCCTCCTCGATCGCGGGGGTTGCATTTCAGAACCCCCCGCGATAGACCAAAATCTGCTGAAGTAGAAACCATATGTTTGTGTAGTTATTTTTATATATTTTAAGCCCTTATAAACTCTCCCACACTGTTAACATTATTAGAGCCCTCTAGACATGAAATAACACCCTTTAGTCAAAAGTTTAAACTGTCCTCCATGACAAGACAGAGATGACAGTTCTTTCTCACAATTAAAAGAATGCAAATAGATCTTCTCTTCAGGAGCAGAGAATTTCAGAGAGAGAGAGCGCTCGCAAAGAAAAGCAAACAATCAAAAAATCAATACTTGTGCTTTTAAGTTTGCCGCGGCATTTGTTAGAGGAGCGTTAGTATCTTCTATGCAAACAGCCCCTCTGCTCACATCTCCTCCGTCAAGCGCAGAGAACGTCAGAGAGAGAGAGCGAGATTAAAGCAACAATCAAAAAATCAATACGTGTGCTTTTGTGCTTTTAAATATGCGAGCCGCAATAAAGCGGCATTTTTTTAGAGGAGCGTCAGTATCTTTTAAGCAAACAGCCTCTGTGCAAACAGCCCCTCCGTCAGGCGCAGAGAATGTCAGAGAGGGTGAGAGAGAGGCAGAGACAAGCAAACAATCAAGCTCCGCGCGGGATGCATATCTTATAGCATTGAGGAGTTTTAGTTAATATGTAATACATGCTCTGATTGGGTAGCTTCTAAGCCATCCGCCAATAACGTCCCTTGTATGAAATCAACAGGGCAAACAAACTGAGGAAGCGTGTAGCATAAATTAAAAGACCCACTGTCTGCAGAAATCCGCGAACCAGCGAAAAATCCGTGATATATATTTAGATATGCTTACATTTAAAATCCAGCGATAGAGTGAAACGCGAAAGTCGAGCGATATAGCGAGGATTACTGTATATATATATATATATATATATATATATATATATATATATATATATGTACAGGTGCCGGTCATAAAATTAGAATATCATGACAAAGTTAATTTATTTCAGTAATTCCATCACTAAGTTCTGAGTCTTGCGGAAGCGACTTTGTGACACTGCCACCAAATACTCACAGAAAAATCCACAAGTTAATACACACGCTGTCTCTAGAGTTTCTCCACATTGAATCCTCCAGGCACTACTTACAAAAGGTCACATTGACAATTGTGTTACGTTATTTTTAAAATCTTTCCTTTTCTTAGCACAAGCACAGCTAGAAGCTTCGATGCATGTGCTCCATAGCGCGTTAAAAAATAATGCATTTAATCACACTTTGCATTACAAGCAAAGGGGAGCTTTTGTCAATGCATGATTTCTTGGTACACCGATTACATTGATGCACACATCAGAGCTACAAAAATGTTAGAGTCGGAAGAAAGCGCGTTGGTAGGACTGATTTGAGGAAAATTTCGTTTCAAAAGACTACCCGACGGAAGCCTTGATAAAAGCGTGGTTTTGTGCACATATATATATATGTATATATATGTGGATGTATATGTATATATACTATATATATGTGTGTATATTTATATATATGTTTATGTGTGTGTGTATATATATATGTATATATATATATATATATATATATGACAGCAACACTCATAACAGTGACAAAACAATTACATTGACAATCATGTTACGTTATTTTTAAAATGTTTCATTTTCTTAACTTCTTTAACACACTGCTTCTCCACTGCGAAGCACGAGTATTTTGCTATATATATACACCCCGATCTACATACTGTCAAATAAATGAACCACACGCCGTGGCGCAACATGAGAGTCTTCGCTTCTAGCGCTGATGTCTGAGGTTCGATTCCCGAGAGGGGGTGCAGTGAGTGTGTATGCCTGATGAGCCCAGAATTAGCGTGAAACACATGCCGCGTACTGTTTGCATTATTTGACACTAAAACTATTTCAATATATTCTATATTATATATATATATATATATATATATATATATATATATATATATATATATATATATATATCAGCGCTTCGATTCATTTTACCCTCGCACCCCCTTGGTTTGAGAAGAACTATGAAAAACTAGGAGGTTAACACAGAAAAACAATTAAAGCTTTATGAATAATGGATACTTTATTCGCGATCAATAATTGTTTTGGTAAAGCCATACTCGGTGTAATCCTCCTTCCATGTTCTAAATTTTTTGCGACTAGCCATGATTAAACGAACGGTAAAAAAGTAAGAGCGAAGCGAGGGTGACTTATTTAGACAGGCAGGCGACAGCTCAATAGCTCAAATTTGGATATACAGTAAGTAGGTTCTATTTAGTCGCCAGAAATATCTTTGGTAGGAGTGGAAGTTGAATTTAGTCTTTAAATTTCTATGGTGAAGAAAAATTTATGCAATGCTGACTAAATTTATCTTTCATTCCTACCAAACATATTTCTATCGACTAAATAAAAATTACTTACATTTAAAATTTAAACAGAACTTGAACAGATACGATAGTTCATAATATCCACGCAGACTTGCACGTAAGAGCAGGAGTCATCCGTTTTAACAAGCAGTGTATTGCACTGATACGAAATAGCCTGCCCATTTAATTATTTAGGAACAGATAAATAAATTAAGATTTTGTACAAATAATGTTTTTCATTTTTCTTCCTAGATGGATTCTGGCACCCCCAGCAACAGTTGCTCGCACCCCAAAGGAGAAATAGAATATATATAGTGTCAGGGATGCCAGGGGCAACGACCCGGCCGGGACGCCGTAAGGGACCGGAAGAGGGTCAAAGCCCACCCTGGATCACGTGGGGGCCGCCTTCCTGGTTGTTCTGGGGGCCTCGGGTTGAGGGCATGGAAGCCCTACCCTGTAGGGGCCCGTGGTCACCGCCAGGAGGCGCCCCAATGCCTTGGGGACCTGTTGCTCCAGCACTTCCGCCACACCAGGAAGTGCTAGGGGGAAGACTTTGGGAGACACCCGGGGAGCTGCCGGGACGACAGCCGGCACTTCCGCCACGCTGGGGCGTGGCCAAGCGAAGAATGCCAGGAACACCTGGTGCTCATCCAGGGACTGTATAAAGGGGCCGTCTCCATTCATTGAGTGCTAGAGTTGGGTGGAAGAAGGACAAGGCAAGAAAGGAGAGTGGAGGCGGCCCGAGAAGAAGGCATTTGTGGCCAGGACTGTGATTGTTGGGGTAATTGTGCACTAAATGGACTGGGTCTGAGTGGTGGTGATTAAGAACATGTCCGCCTGTCTGTGTCCAGGTCGGCTCCACAATAGATATATATACTGTATAGATATATATATATATATATATATAGATATACAGTATATATAGATAACAGTGACAAAACAATTACATTGATTACATTGACAATCATGTTATGTTATTTTCAAAATGTTTCCTTTTCTTTTTCATTACTTCTTTAACACATTACTTCTCCGCTGCAAAGCGCGGGTATTTTGATATATATATATATATAATATAGTGTGTATGTATGTATGTGTATATATATATATATGTATGTGTATGTGTGTGTATATATATGTATATTTATCTGTATGTATGTATATGTATATACTGTATATGTTGATATGTGTATATATAGATATGTTTATATGTATATGTATGTATGTTTATATGTGTGTGTGTGTGTGTGTGTGTATATATATATATATATGACAGCAACACTCATAACAGTGACAAAACAATTACATTGACAATCATGTTACGTTATTTTTAAAATGTGTCCTTTTCTTTTTCATAACTTTTTTAACACACTACTTCTCCGCTGCAAAGCGCGGGTATTCTGCTAGTATTCAATAAGTGCATTGTTTCAAAGTGCTCATACTTCAATAAGCACAGTTATTGAAGAAAGAAAAGGAGACAGACCTAAATAGCACCTCTTTGTGATTCACACTGTATCTGCTGCTCACATACGACATGGGTGGTATATAAATTTGCTTATTTTTACATACATTCATTTTATTTACAGTATACACTACAATGAACCTATTCACAGTAGCTTGACGAAGAGGCTCAACTTTACATCTCAATATGTCTTAATATTTATCAACTTCATAAAGAAGGATGTCAGTTATAAATAACAAATTGGGGGTTCTATCCGTTTCCACTGTATATGTACCTTTGGCTCTCAATACTGACACATTACTCATACTGTCATACTTAAGTTTGTGTTTGGATTTTGAAGCAATTACATTCTGTCTTATTTTTTACAGGTTAACAAAACACTATAAGTAAAAAAAAAGAAATATTAAAGTTTGTTATGTTTCTAGCCAAAGTAATTGATATGCTTATATACAGTATAAGGAATGGGAATGTAACTGAAACAATTTGTTTTGTTTTCATAATATGTCCATAACTGCACTCTGTACAGTACACTCTGTTGGAGCAAAATATTAACTGCATTGTTACAGAGTCCATTTACCATCCATGCATAATACAATTCATAATACAAATCTTGTTACATGGCCGTTTTGTTTTTTTTACTCATCCTTGTGTGCATTGCAGTTTTAGCAGAAGTTGCCGTATTCCCACCACATACTTAAATGACCCAAAATTGGGCTTGTTTATCTGGATGAGGAGCAGCTCTCCTCTGAGCTCCTCCAGAACTGCAGATCATATCAACCTACTGGACAGTGAATGCCACAATTCTGATGAGGAAGCTTATTTTGATTATGGTCACACCCGGAATTTACTAAAGGAATGTAGCAATGTATTTCAAAACATTGATATGGAAATATAAAAGAAATGCAGATATGAATCCAGACAAACAATGAAACTAGTGATCAGCTATAGCAACTATAATAACTTCCACAGATTTACAATGTACAAGGTAATAGAAGGATGGGCTCTTCATGACACTGTACCTTTAGTATGCAGGTGTAGTGGTTAAAGCTTTGGATGTCATACCCTAAGGTTGTGGGTTCAAATCCTGCTTCTGATATGTGTGACCCAGAGCAAGTCACTTGACCTGCCTTTGCTTAACTGGAAAACCAAAAGAAATGTAACCAGTTGTATCATAAATGTACAGTAAGTACAAAATGTTCATATGTAATCTAATTGTATCTCCTGTACATTATTTCTTCTTGATGAACTTAATGCTTTCTATGCCCACTTTAATCACAATAAGGAGCAACCTGCCATTGAATTGCCTGCAGTACCACAGGACTCATTCGTTTTTGTTAATCATATGACACAAGGATGACTTTCAAAGAAATGAATGTCCATAGGCCATCTGGTCCAGATGGAACTTCAGGGTGTGCTTTAAAAACCTGTAGCAACCAAATTAGCTGACATCTTTAGTATTTCACTGAGATAATTTGTTGTCCCTGCTTGCTTCAAAAGTACAACAATTATTCCATTTCCATAAGACTAAAAAATGTCTGAATTAGCGTAAGCCACCCAATGATATGGTCCTTGCTCAATATCCTTTTGGAGTAACCAAGATTCTCTATTATAAAAGAAAATCTTGAGATGAGACGAAACTATTGCCAAGAGATTTTTTTCAAGTTGGTAGAGGGGGTCCCACCCTCCTCTCAACCATTTCTGGTTAACAGCCCATGCCCACGGTCCTCTCACCTCTCATTCTTGTAAATGCTTTTGCCAGGCACAATTCCTGCACTCACTGCTCTTATACATTTTTATGTTTTCCTCACTTTAAGTTCCCAATAAATGAAGACTTATTATGTCCAAATCTTATCATAATGACTATTGTTGTATTTAATGACAAATCAAGCAACAGTTGTTCATGTGTTCTGCTTAATGTGCTCTTGGTGATTTATTTTTTTCCATTACTCCTATACCCAAGTTAGTGATGAAGAACTTTTTGATTTTCATTAATGACAAATGGTGCATTTAACCTATATTTAGAATAGAAAATAAAAATGAAAGATTCATATAGGAAAAATAAGACTTGTTTTTTGAAAAAGAACTGACCATGTAGGATACAGGAGAAATAATTCTAAAAACGTATGGACATTACTATAGTGCAGTAAGCTGGTCTGAAAATTAGACCCAAAATGATTTTTTCACATTTGTGAGGTCTACTGGTCAAACCCTGGACCAAAAATGTTTATTTTGTTATATACTATACCTGTAAAGCTACCAGTATGCAAAATTTACTAGGTGGTTTAGTTCATGAGATATGGCCTTAACCCTAAGCCTAACCGTCTAGATAATGTGAGTACACCTGGGGCCTCATGTATAACGCCGTGCGTAGAACTCGCACTATAACATGGCGTAAGCGCAAAAGCCAAAATGTGTTTATGCACAGAAAAATCCAGATGCAGGAATCTGTGCGTACTCCAACTTCCACGTTCTTCCGCTACATAAATCCCGATCAGCGTGAAAACTAACGCCGTGCAGCGCATTATGTAACGCCCCAAATCCTCCCAGAATTACGCCTCTTTGAATATGCAAATCAATATAAATCGCCCTTAAGCTCAGCCTTCTGTGAAAAGACAATGGGAAAAGCACGGGGAAAATATAAGAATTTCAGCGAATACCAAGTGGAGGCAAAGGAAAAACATACTATTTGTTTAATAAAACCATGGTGTAATCAACAAAAGGAAGTTGATTGAGTGGCGTGTTGAAGAAACTTGAAAGCTCACATTCACAAAATCGCACAGTGCCGGAAATAAAAAAGAAGTCACATATCAAAGTCGCCATGAAAAGCCGAGTTGTAGCCCACTGTCTGAGTGTCATATGAAAGCTTATTAGGGTACAGAGAAAAAAGGCACACGGTGGGGAAAAAGCACGAAATGTCCACTTCAATCTCGACATTTCCACTTTAATCACGTAGTTTATTTTGTCATTAAAGTAGAACATCATAAACTTCATCTTAAAATCGTTTAATTAACCAGTTTCTCAAATCACATCGTAATTAAAGTAGCACGTTAAATGCTTTGTTTTGTATTTGATCTTCTCTATGTGCTCTGTGTGTGTGAATCACTACTTGCTTCTTAAACTGGCTCTCTTCCTCCAACTGGACACAGAGTCCATTACATTTGTGATATTACAGCTCTCTGAATAACTAAAATACTGAGATGTATACGTGATATCATTTTCATGATGATAGGAGTTAAAGCATGTTATTAAACATGTGTTTCACTTCGATGAAATAATTTATTGCAGCAGTACTCAGGGGCGGCTCTAGGCTTGTGGTGGCACTGGGCAGAGGAAGAATCGGTGGCTCCTTCGCCCGCCAATGTCAATATGGTATCTTATGCACGGTGGATGGCTTCATCCATTGCAGACACTGCATAGCCGCCTCGTGCTCATGACACAAGCATTTAACTTTTGCCGAAATTTGTCTCTGCGTTTTTAGCTGTGTTGTTATTTTATCTTTCTGTTTTATATTCAATATATATTGGCGTAGCGCCTGCAGTCAGTGCTTTTCTTTCCCCAAGTAACCGATCGCCATACAATCAGCTCTGTAATAGACGTTAAGCCATCTGTAAGCTTAGAGTACCGATTCTTCAAAACGTTTAAGGACCATTGAAATATCTTCGTAGTACATGTTTAATTATTCTATCCTTAACGACCTCCCAGTGAAGAATATAGATTATTTAAATGAAGTTAAAGTTTTATCTGTATAATTTATTAAACATATTTTGCTGCATTTCACCTTAAAAATTATATCGTCATCATATGTAAATATGCGCTTTATAAAGTGGCTCAGGTTGTGCAATATTATAACTGTAGTGCAAGTTTACAGTGGGGTGATTGTACTTATAAGTACAAACAGTTCTACAAGGAGCAATTGATTGAGTGCATTTAAAGTTCTTGGGATTAAACTGTTTCTGAACCGCGAGGTCTGTACAGGAAAGGCTTTAAAATGTTTTGCAGTGGCTGAGACAGCGTGTCCTTGAAGCTGTATACCGATAATTCTCTTTCCGATCAGCTGCTGCTGTGATTCACACTCAGATACAGTGATATAAATACTCCGAGTGGTGCAGTGAGAGTAATATGGAAAAAGATGATCCGCTGTGGCAACTCCTAACGGGAGCAGCTGAAAGAAGAAGAAGAAGAAGAAGAAGAAGTGAGAGTAACAACGCTAAAGCAGTTATGGTATTTGGAATACTATGGCTGTTCCCTGGACCATTATATTGTTACAAGTTAATTACAATCAGATGCATTACACTAATAAACAATATGCGGTTAGTTTCAGTGTATTTATAAAGCCGCGTCAGGAAAATAAGGAGTAACCACACAGGAACAGTAGCACTGCTTTGACGCTGGGTGCCGCCAGTCTGCAAAACCGAGCGGAGAACTTGCTTACGACAAGACATGAGGTACCGTGGAAAAGTGCGTGGCTTTACGCCAAGTATAATTTTTATACATCGCGATTTGAATGTGAAAAAGTTCTTACGCAACATTTCTGTGCATACGCACCGTTTATACTTGAGGCCCCTGGTATTTTTTTCAGAATGTTTTGAGACCAGAATGCGTCCAACTGTTCCATTCCATCTGAACTAGTGTGGTGCTGAGGTGTCACCCATTGTATGGCGGCACTCGGGTCCTAATCTAGGATCCTGAGGTGGTTTGTCATGTGCTGGTTACGGCAAAGCGCTGTATCAGCGTGTGCTTCTGACCCCTCTCTCTCTAAAGATTGTGTGGGATTTCTGGAAATTTGGTCGATTTGACATGGAATGACACTTATCTTAAGCAAAAACTTGATTAGAAAAAAATATAAAAGGTATTACTTGTCAATACTTTCTAAGTATAGCATACAATGGGTGCATGAGCTGATTGTTATATATAAATTTCAGTTTATCGTTAAAATGCCCAACCCTGTCACAAAACTTCAGTTATTTGTGAAGCAGTGGTGGGAAATGCATGAGGTGATCAGCCGTTTAGCCAAGAAGTACCTGTGAATGCCAGTTAGCAATGCTGCCTCTGAGACAGCACTGGCAGGAACGCAGTACCTTGTCAAAGATGAGCTGTTATGCCAATATCAGTGAATGTGCTGGTGTTCTTGACAGAGAATCTAAAGGTGGCACTGTGATGTGTCTGCAGGCAGGGTGGCCAGTTAACACTTGGTGTTGACTTGTACAGTTCCAGCACTGACGTTCTAACTTACCTCATTTCACGGTATGTCCATTTTATGTTTACACAAGAAATTAGGGGCAATGCAACACACTGATATTGTACCTCATTTGATGATAATCCAAAAAAGTATAAGTTTTGACAACATTTTTATTTTATATTTATAAGGAGTAAGTGTTTACATTGTGTCTGAAGGTTTGTTTGGATTGCTGCTGTTTGTTTACATTTGTACTTGAAATCGGAGGTCACTTTTATTAGGTGACAATACTGTGCAGGCTTTTAAGAATTACTTTGGTTATTGTTACACTAAAGTGTTAAACAGTTATGTTTTTCTTTTACTTTAGATTTACAGGGAAAATACTAACCAAGGCTACTTTTATGCTTACATTTGAGTAATGCTGTGTCACTACTGTAATGCTGCTGCTGGCACCTTGTGGCAATAGGTTCACACTTCAGATTAGGTAGTCTGTCATTAATGACAGAAGCTCATTGGAAAAGAAGGATGGAAAATGTCCTTCATTTTGTTTACACTAAGGGCTCATTTATACTTCACGCTCAGAATGCGTACGCGCCCGCATCATGGCTGCCACGCTTTCCCAGCATTCATTTCACGCGTCCCCTGAGCAGGTCCTCAGAACTTAGCGCGACGCGTGCGCAAGTTGCAGTACCAGCCAAAAGTCGGGGGGCGCAGTGTGCTAAAAGTCGGAACGTGACGTCAGTGTCTCTGTTTACTATCTACATGTGACAGAAAGCCTCTATAGAGATCCTACGGGATGAATGCTTCGATGTGGTGAAGCAAAATGCCGACATACAGACGCATTCGTGGTGCTTTTATATTCAAGCGTCGCATATTCCCGAACGTAATGATACGATATATTTTAAAAGTCTCATATACCATCTTTTGTGCTGTCTTTTTATTTTTTTATTTTTGCAACTTAACAACAGCAACATAATGTATAGCGTTATATTTGAGCCACTGAGAAAAAAATAAAGGACACGGTGAAAACGTGTATTTTGTGATTAAAGTGGAAATTTTGGCTTTAATCTCGAAATGTCCACTTTATCATTAAAGCAGATGATCGTAAACGTCATCCCAGTTTTTAATCGCTACGAGCTTCTTGGACCTGACAGCAGCAGGAAGCAGCAATAGATCGCCAAACAGAACAAATTAAATGTCTGATATTCCAACTCTCTGCACATTTAGAATCTTTAGATTTGTACTTGATATCACTTTCATGATGAAATGCATTAAAGTGTGTATGTTACATTTTACATATAATTTCATTTAAATAATGAATACTGTTAATAATTACACACATGGGGGTGACACGGTGGCGGAGCAATAGCACTGCTGTTTCGCAGGGAGTTACGTTGCGTGTATTTCCTGCTTGTATTCCACACTGTGCTCCGGTTTCCTTCCAAAGATTAGCAGATTTGGGGATTTGGTGCCGTAAAAATGACGCTAGTGTATGTGTGCTTGTATTCACCTTGCGATGAGCGGAGACCTCGTCCAGGGATTGTTTCTCAGTCATGCCCAATGCTTGTTGGAATGGACACATCCCTGGATTGATGGATTCCTTTTCAGAGATATTGCGGTAAGGTGTTATCGGAATTTAATAGATGTTTTAGGCAATTCACAACACAGAGAAGCCGAACATGTTCTCACCGCGATAATATCTTGCACTGCCACCTGGTAGATTCCTCCAGATTTACGTAAAGTACGCGCGCAAGTATAAACACTTCAGCGCTTGCGTAGCAGGAGCGTCCGCTGCAGCATGCGTCACGTCGCGTGAAGTATAACTCCGGCCTAATAAATGCTGCTGCCTGCAAGCAGCAGTCACCAATAGAACATTCAGTATTTTTTTTCTTTATCGTCATAAATATAATTACCGCAAGTTTTCTTTCTTCTGGAGCCAATCCCAGCCAACACAGGGCACAAGACAGGAAACAAACCCCAGGCCGGGCGCCAGTAACTATGTTTGCAATAACATAATTTAATCAGTCAATTTTTGACGTTTAACAGAAAAATTGACAGTTGCAGTGTTGCATGTAAGATTTACTGTTGAGTTAATCTACAGTACATGAGAACAATTTGTTGAACCAAAATCAAAATAAAGAACATAGCAGCCTCTTTGAATTCATATATGAACTTCTAGTAATAAAAATATATGGTCTGCTTCCATAACTTGAAATCTCATTCTAGTGGAGAGGTGTATAATGTGCTTTGCAACTGACGAGGGTTTCCTTTTTATAGAAGTGTACAATAATCCGTAAATCTTTAGATTTTCTTAGAAATGTTTTTTGTATTTCATAGATATGTACTGTATATGGTAAATCTATATAGAAATTAAAATTAAAAGTACAGTACACCATTTACTATATATTCTCTTATTGCTATGTATGTATGTTTTGTTTTTACTTTCCAGTGCACATCATGGACATTTGAGGATATTTATTATTTTATACTAATTTCCTTTGTTCTAAAGTAACTAAATTGTACTTTTCCTTGAGTAATTTTTTTTTTTACTTTTACTTGAGTAGTTTCCTTATCAGATACTTCTTACTTGTGTAAATGTTTATCTATGTAGTAATACTTCCACTTGATCAGATTGGTCCTAATTCTATTTCCTCCTCTGCTTTCATTACACATTGATGTATATAGAGCCGTAATATTCCTTAATGTATCGACTACCGTATCTTCACTACATTTGGTGCCAACTGCTTTGTTAAACATTTCCTTTTCTTGTATTTGTTGAGCGATTAGCCTTTTCTTTCCCCATGCTCATAAATAGAGTCGTGTGCCTTCAAAACTGGTTGCTTCCAGCGGTGATTTTACAACAAGAGCCAGTGGGAGAAGGCCGAGGAGATGTTGTGTAAAATAAGCAATAAGCCTGCCTCAGTAACTTCATTTATCATTAAAATAATAATAGCTGTCAGCTTTGTTTTCTTAAGCAATTTTGGTCCAGTTTTTGTGTTACTAAAGAAGTGCAACTCGCTGGTATTTTATTTCAAGTTCTTCACTTGAGATAGTCAGTTCTGTAACATTGTCTTATCACTCTTGTCCCCAGATAGTCCTCAGGTCGATGTTCAGTCAGTGTTGACCTCTTTTGTAACTAAGGATAAATGTGTCTGCTAAGCAAATACATTTAATGTAGAAAAAAGGAAGTTTCTTTTGCAGGGTGAAGTGCTGAGAATTTCTTAGTGTTACTGTGAAGCGTGTCTGCTGGTTTCTGTTTTACATTCAGCACATCATCATGACATATTATTTAATCATGCGACTAGCAATGGTTTGGCAGCAGTATACAAGATGGAGTCAACAGTGAACAAAAAGGAAGCTTAAACCAATAAAAATAATTCACAATCCTAACTAAGATCATAATATTTCAAAATTTGAGACAAAAAGGATTCTACATGGCACTTACAATTCTGTCTTTCTTTTGTGATATTTTTTGTTTTTTATAATCCTCATTTCCCCCTGTGATACCTAAGGAGCTGGTTGTTGCAGTTCCTCGCTGCTGCATTAGGTAGCTTAGCTGCGCTCTTCTGTGCTCTTTTGTGCTTCCCTCCTATTCCTCTTTGCAAATTTGTTGTTCTTTTCAATGCTTTTTCTAATTTATTCTTGTATTTTGCTTTTGACTTATGGTTCGCTGATTTGGTTTTGTCTTTTTTCATATTTTTCAGTTTGTGTTTTCTCTTATATTTTGGTTTTCTTTAGTTTATATGAAGAACATTTTTATAATGGGTCTTTTTAAAATAAACCGCTTAAGAATGAGTTTTTAAATGTTGATTAAGATATAATGTATTTTAACTGTCTTCACAGGTTGAATTGGTTATATTTTTCATTGGTCTGTTTTTAATATATTATAACTTAGTTGTCTGTACACTTTTATTATCTCGGATGGAAATTTCTTTGCTGCAAAAACTTTTATGACCTAGGACATTGTTAGACAGAGATACATGAAAATAAGCTAAGAAACAACATATGACAACCATTGTTAGCATCAGTACACACACCCGTGAGATTTCTAGAAAGGCAAATAATGAACTAACAGTATAGAGTCATAATCCATCATAATCCAACACAGCAGGATTCCTTCAATTACTAGAATTCAAAGTGCTTATACTGTAGCTCTGGGGATACAAGAGTTCTTAAATCTGTTATTCTTCACCCTTGGGAACCTAAATTTGCAGCCTGATGGCAAAAAATAAAGCTCATGAAACAGAGGATGGCTGTGGTTTGATAGAATTAACAGGACCTTCTTTCTTACTTGTTTGTGATACAACACGGGGAGAGAGGACTTTTGTAAATAATTTTAACAATGCTGTTCAGATAGTAACACTCATGTTCTTAATACTGAGGTTCTCAAATCAAAATGTAAAAACAAATGTCATAAGATTCAATACAAGCATCATTATAGCTTTGTCTATTTTCAAACGGTTGTGTTTCCTTACATAGAACAGCCATTTATGTCAGTTGTTACAGGTATCTTTAGTATTGTAAGCCAAGGTCAGCCTGTTATCAGTGATTATCCCTAAATATCTTTAGTGTTCCACAAACTCTGTGGACTGCCATTTTATTATTGTTGGGAGAGGGGGACGATGGGAACATCTAAAATCTAGAAGTCACATCCATAGCCTTACAGCTATTTAGCTGTAAAAATGAACGATTAAACAAACTCATCTACAGTACACTAGATCTACGGCTGTCCTCCCCATCTTGTAGCAGACTCACAATAAAAGGGTCATCTGTAAATTTTAAGATATGCCTGTTGTTGGTATGCAAAATAAACAGAAGCAGAGACTACAGCAGCCTTGAGGTCTTGTGGATGAGATCCAGAGGTTGAAATGATATCTTTACTTCATCCACATATCAGAAAACAGCCATTAGTACTCACTGTTTGTGTCCCATTAGTTAAAAGGTCCACAGACCAGTTCACCACACTGAATTTATCAGTTTGTTTCTCAACTAAAAACTGACGCTGATTGTAGTAAAAGAAAAACTAAAGAACAGTACTCTAGTGTGGGTTTTAGCTCATACAGCAGTGTATCTGTGGCATCCTTCAAAAGCCCCCCACCCCTCACCTCTTTGCTGTTTGCATACTGGTGAGGGTCCAGATACAGTGGTGCTTGAAAGTTTGTGAACCCTTTAGAATTTTCTATATTTCTGCATAAATATGAACTAAAACATCATCAGATTTTCACTCAAGTCCTAAAAGTGGATAAAGAGAAACCAGTTAAACAAAAATATTATACTTGGTCATTTATTTATTGAGGAAAATGATCGAATATTACATATTTGTGAGTGGCAATAGTATGTGAACCTCTAGGATTAGCAGTTAGTTTGAAGGTGAAATTAGAGTCAGGTGTTTTCAATCAATGGGATGACAATCAGGTGTGAGTGGACACCCTGTGTTATTTAAAGAACAGGGATCTATCAAAGTCTGCTCTTCACAACATAGGTTTGTGGAAGTGTATCATGGCATGAACAAAGGAGATTTCTGAGGACCTCGGAAAAAGAGTTGTTGATGCTCATCAGGCTGGAAAAGGTTACAAAACCATCTCTAAAGAGTTTGGACTCCACCAATCCACATTCAGACAGATTGTGTACAAATGGAGGAAATTCAAGACCATTGTTACCCTCCCCAAGCGTGGTCAAACAACAAAGATCACTCCAAGAGCAAGGCGTGTAATAGTCTGCGATGTCACAAAGAACCCCAGGGTAACTTCTAAGCAACTGATGGCCTCTCTCACATTGGCTAATGTTCATGTTCATAAGTCCACCATCAGGAGAACACTGAACAACAATGGTGTGCATGGCAGGGCTGTACGAAGAAAGCCACTGCTCTCTAAAAAAAACATTGCTGCTTGTCTGCAGTTTGCTAAAGATCACGTGGACAAACCAGAAGGCTGTTGGAAGAATGTTTTGTGGACGGATGAGACCAAAATAGAACTTTTTGGTTTAAATGAAAAGCATTATGTTTGGAGAAAGGAAAACACTGCATTCCAGCATAAGAACCTTATCCCATCTGTGAAACATGGTGGTGGTAGTATCATGGTTTGGGCCTGTTTTGCTGCATCTGGGCCAGGACGGTTTGCCTTCATTGATGGAGCAATGAATTCTGAATTATATCAGAGAATTCTAAAGGAAAATGTCAGGACATCTGTCCATGAACTGAATCTCAAGAGAAGGTGGGTCATGCAGCAAGACAACAACCCTAAGCACACAAGTTGTTCTACCAAAGAATGGTAAAGAAGAGTAAAGTTAATGTTTTGGAATGGCCAAGTCAAAGTCCTGACCTTAATCCAATCGAAATGTTGTGGAAGGACCTGAAGCGAGCAGTTAATGTGAGGAAACCCACCAACATCCCAGAGTTGAAGCTGTTCGGTACGGAGGAAGGGGCTAAAATTTCTCCAAGCCAGTGTGTAGAAATGATCAAAAGTTACCGGAAACGTTTAGTTGCAGTTATTGCTGCAAAGGGGGGTCACACCAGATACTGAAAGCAAAGGTTCACATACTTTTGCCACTCACAAATATGTAATAGTCAATCATTTTCCTTAATAAATAAATGACCGAGTATAATATTTTTGTCTCATTTGTTTAACTAGTTTCTCTTTATCTACTTTTAGGACTTGAGTGAAAATCTGATGATGTTTTAGGTCATATTTATGAAGAAATATAGAAAATTCTAAAGTGAAGGTTCAAGTTCATGAACTTTCAAGCACCACTGTAGGTCTGTGTTTTACTTAGCACCTCTCTTAATCAGCTAAAGGAATTTTGTGTATGTTTACTTATCTTGTTACACCAGGATACACATATTTAGAAACTAAATATACAAAAAAATGAAATGTGCTTCATGCGGATAAATTGAATTAAAAATAATATTCTTAAACCCACCTAGTCCAATTCTGGGCTGCAGAGGGTTGAGACCACCTTGGCAGTCCTGACCAAGGTGCCATCCTATCAGATGTCATACCGTGTGAGATTATCATGACCAGTTGACCTCAAGGAAGAATAAATGGCTCTGAACATAGTGCCTGCTTCTCTGTGGAAATATTTGATGGATTGAAAACTTCCGTGGACCTGTCACCAACATCTTCAATAACGGTCATCATTGCATTGGATGTTTTCCATGAATCACCCCGTTGCTAACACATGAACTATGCCCCATTAGTGATTTAACCCTAAGTAACCCAATGTACTTTTTTATATCCCTTTGAGTTAATAGCTTTAATGTGGAAGGTGAAGGCATTTCCTTGACGTGATAGAGCTATATTTAAAATGGGGATTAAATGCATTCCTTAAATGTAGAAATAAAATGGCATTTTTATATTTCATGTGGGTAAAGTTCTGCGGTATTTTTGCCATCAACCACAAGAAATTGCACAATACCAAAGTAAAAACAAACAAATGTGTCTTAATTTATTATAAAAACAACTCTGTCATTCTATTGCTATGCCACTAGACTCTGATTCCAATAATTCTCATTTAGACGTTACCCAATTCTTTTAATACAGCCCCCTTGGGATTCCCATTAGTTTATATTTAAGGAAAGAAATGATGAAAACAAAAATTTGACTTAATAACATTCATGGGAAAATAAACCTCTTGAGATCTCACTGGTGACTGCAATAAGTACAGGCTAATGTGAAGCCCTACACATCCTGAGCAGAGAGCTCAGCCCAATTTAGCAATGTGGCATTTCTCGCAGTATTTCACACAGTATAGACATGTCTACCACACTATAGTCCACAGGTGGGTGGAAGTCCCTTTTCATGACTTATTTTGATTAGTTTTGTGAATTTACCTTCATATTATGAAGTAGGCCATATGCTAAAATAAGGGCTATAAAGGTCTGGAGCTAGTCACCATCAATGTACTCCCCCAGATCTTATCTTTCAACAATAACCTACTAAAACCCTTTCATACCTGATGTGGAGGTCTTTATCTAACCCTTTGGAGCTTGAGTCATCATTTTCACTATCTAGGACAATGTCTTCTGAAGCATTATGTACTTTGCTGTTCTGCTGAGTCAACAGTTTTCATCCAATATCCATCCTTTACAAGTCCAAGGAGGTGTAGTTCAGAATCTTCTTATCAGGCAACAAAGTTGCTCCCAAATGAGCTACAGCATCATAAACACAGCATTGCCCTAAGCCAGACATCAATCAAAGGCTGAGTGTAATTGTACATCTGGTATTTTTTTTAGTTTTGGAGCTTTTTGTAGAAGTACAAGTAATCTTCCCAGAATCCATCTTTGTTTCTATGCCTTCAGATGTCTAATTAAGGAAAGTGTTTACTTTCTATTTTAAATTCTTTTGGATGTTAGAAATGCATATCAACTTTGCTATCAAGTTTCATTAAGAAATGTGCCTGGTTATTAACACTGTGCTCACAAAGAGCTTATTCAGCTTTAGCCAAAATAAAGTTTGAGAGAACAAATCGGTGCAGGTGTATGCACTACATCAGAAAGTTGACAAACAAGATGAGACCATTCAGCCCATCAGTTTAGCTACTAGCTAAGCTGACACAGTATCTCATCCAGAATCTTCTTAAAAGTGGTCAGGGTTTCGGCTTCAACTTCATGGTGTGGTAGTTTGTTCCAGAGTCCCACAGCTCTTTGCATAAATAAGTGCTTCCTATCTTCAGTCCTAATCACACTTTCCCTTAATTCACAATTTTGTCCTTGAGTACTTGATTCAGAATTTAGCTGAAATAACTTTATGATGTTGGCTGTGCACAGAAGTATACAACTATGGGGTTGACTCCTTATTAAGTACACAAAAGAGATGGGTTGTGTTCCACAATTTTAAACCACAAAATAATGAAATAGAAAAACAAGAAGCATTATTTAATGTCAGCATCTATAAATGAAAAGCAGCAGCCACTGCAGCCATCCAGGAAGTTCTCCACTACAGAGAAAGGAGGAGACTCATAGCAAAGTAGCAGGAATACACAGTTAATGTAAAAAGATGTCAGCTAAAGCAGAAATGCAAGCAGTGTATCATGTAATATGTTTGAGACACATGGATATCAATACATTAAGTCATTAGAAGCATAAGAAAGAAAATGAGCATATTAATGTGTGAATATTCTGTCCTAGTAGAGCTCAAAATGCACATAGAAAATATTCAAAAGAAACCATAATTTAAGAATTAAACAAGGCTGGCACCTTATACGATATTTACATATTTTTTTGTCACATTTACCATTTAGAGGAATGCTTTTTTAAAATTTGGCAAGTATCTGTAACAAAAAAAGTCACAGGAACAAATTTAGATTACATAAGGAGGTCATTTTTGTAGCACAGGTGGTGAATGTAAAACTTGCCCAAAAATATTTATTTACATAAAATCTGACATTTTGTTTCACTGATGATTGAGAAATTTCCAAAAAATTCTCTTCACTGAAAGAAAAGAAACTCTATAAAGTATTTTTTTGTATCAAGCAGGATTGTCACACAAAAAAAAAAAAAACCCCAAACAGGTGAAATCCCCCTTGACTGGACAGGCTGTTCCAAAATTCACAATATGTCATCTGTATACAGAGGAGGAATAAGCAAATTACATTAAGCACTTGACGAGACTGAGCAATCCAGCTCACCGCAGCTTCATTTAAAACCGTTTTAGACCTAGAAAAGGGTACAGTTGTTACATTACATGATCTTGTTTTCTAGGAGCAAATATATATACAATTGCATTAACCTAAACTTTTAAAATGACACACTCACCTTATTATTGCAATGCCTGGCCACTTAAGAAACATATACAGTACATAAAGTTAACCAACTTAGCAAAACACAATGTAACATCTAAAACAAAGCAAAATCTCAGTGATGTTACTTTCGTCATTAAACATGATAATGTAAGGATGACAGAGACACCCACAGAAAGACTTTTACTTATTTTGCTCATCCATCCTAAAATATTTAATATGATTTTTGTGCTGAACCACTGGTCGCACATTTTGTGTACAATCTTAGAAATTGCAATGTAGTGAACTAAATATTTCTAAAACAGAAATTCAGTCTCTCCAAAAGTCATTGCACCAGTTACAAAATCTTACAAATTAATGTCTTTTTTTTTCTTTTAAAAAACGAGTCATGGTAGCAATTAAAAACAAGCAGTTAAAGCAAAAATACAAAATTTTCTTCTGTCCACTAGTAAGTCCTTGATATGCTGCTCAAAATAGTTTTCCTCTATGTAAAGTATAGCTGAAATAGAAGCTTCTCCTCTGTCTGTTTATAACACCACACTTCTGCCACTTCGTGAGCTTCTTTCCTTTACAAACAGAAAACAAATTGTTAGGTCTGTCTGTATAAAAATGTACTTGACCATATGTTCATTTTTATTTGTCATCAGTTTATCAGCATTTTACTAAGAATGTAAAGTAGAAAAACTCGTTCTTACTGAATATCTTTCATGAACTCTGTTTGAACCATTATGACTGCGGTCTGGCAAGATCTCAATGGAGCGGTAGCTGGGAGGTTTTTCTGGCCACTCCGCACTGTGATCTTTGTTTCTCCTTCGGTTATTTCCAGCCGCTCTGCTGCTGTCATCATCAGAACTCCAAGACCCTCTTCGGCCAGGAGGAGAATAACTCCTCTGTCTCCGACGTGGGCGATGCCTACCGGGGTTATAGTCATCTCGGTATTGTTCTCTCTCCTGTCTGGGTTGGGAGTAGCTGCCAACATTATTTCTTCTCATGTTTGGTCCCCCTCTGCGATCATCATAGTCAGACTCATCACTGTAACTTCGCCAGTCTCTTGGATGAGAGTACTGATCTCTCCAGTGATTACGATTGTTATTCTGTGGCTCTCTCCTCCGGTTCCTGTTGTCTTGCTCTGAATGGGATCCTCGACTGGATCTTGATCCTCCTTGGCCATGCACCCCTCTACCAACCAATTCAGCTTCAGAATGTTGACCTCTGAATCCAGAAGAAGTTGTATTCCTTCGTGCGGAGTTGTTGGTTGAATGGGAAGAGGGTATTCTTTCAACAATTGGTGGCAGATGAATGACACGTCTATCAATTTCACGCACACCAATCTCGTTCAGTGAAGACAGTACACTTGGAGGGGTCTGGAACTGCACATGATTACTTGGTAACAGAGGCTGTTGTAGTGGCTGGACTGTGTCTAAATTTCTCACCTGGCTTTCAAGGTAATCAAGGACAGACTTATTGCTATGGTGAGATTGTTGTTGCATTGGGATCATTGGGATATGGTGCTTTAAAGAGTAATCTGGAAAACAAAGAGAAGTCCATTTGTCATTACAGTTTACAAAGTTTCTTGCCATATTAAAATCAGTAACACTAAAAGCATAATTATCTTGCACTGCTGTGTATTGTTTGTGATATGGAGACCAAACCAGTACACAGTATTGCAAGTTGAGGTCTCACCACTAGCACATTACATTCCTTAAGCATAGCCTGCCTTGACTTGTACTCTACACATTGTGCTACATAACCAAACATCCTTCTAGCCCTCTTGATTGTTTAGGGAGTCCACTATGACTTGCAGGTCCTTCTCATAAGGTGTCGTTTCAAACCTCTCATTGTGTATTCAAATACACAACTTGTACTTCCCAAGTGTAATATTTTACACTAACTTGCAATGAATTTAGTCCACCACAAATCTGTCAAAGCCTGTATTCTATCCTGGTCCCTCTCTTATGATTTGGCTGATTCTACATTCCTTGCCCTTCCACCTCGTCTGGTATCATCTGCAAAACTAAATAGTTTATTGATTATATTCTTGTCCAGATTGTTTAGGTATAATAAAATCATTAATGATCCTAGCACTGATCCCTGAGGGACAACATTTTTTACATCACATACAATCTGCGAACACTTGTCATGCCAGAGCTCTTTGTTCCTGTTTTAAGCCAGTTCTGCACCCATTTACTCAGTGAGGCTTACATTCCTCCTTTTGTAGTTTGATCACTAGCCTTCTTATGTCAGAAACTTTCTAAAAATCATATGCACCTCTCTGACCAAGCAATTCCATTGTCATGATAAAATTATAAAATACAGAAATCATCAGTGTGCATTCTATATTATTGAAGAACAGACATTAAAGTAATAGCTAGTTGTACCTTATCATGATACAAACCTTTGAGCATTTGAGGGGTGTGATGAGATGATGACCTGTAAGAGCCCACGGGATCATAAATGTGTCCTGCTGACCACGGCATTAAAGCCTTCTTTGCTTCTTTCATTATTCTGTGTTGTATTATAGCTTAAAACAAAGAAACAGGAAAAGGGTAAGTTTTGTAATGTCATAACCTTCTTTGGAGAATTATCTGTGTTTGGAAACTTCTGTGAGCAGAAAAATCTGCCAAAGTCTGTATACCATGAGAACCAGTTATAGGCACAATTAAGTTAAGCAATGTAAATAGTTAAACTACATTATGTAATTTGTTATTATTTTCAACCTTCAAACAGCATCCTCTTGTGTACAATTTTACCAGTCACGGTTTTATATATTATGAAGGCATTATATAGTATAGCTGATTAAACTGATGAATAACCAACATTCTTTGTTTGTGGCAAGATCCTGTCATATTATGTGTGAACAAAGACACCGTTGAGCATACCTGTACTTTGTGCAGTTTCCAGTAATTTTCCAGGAAAAAAATGAAACTGCAAAAATGCAAAACATCACAATGGCCTCTAGCAAGATGTGCTAATTTGGATCCATGGGAACCAATAATAAGAGGCCCTAGCAATGATCTGTTGCCTACAACCACCTTAGATTTCAGAAGTCTGAAGAAATTAGCTTGTGTGTTGTGAATGATGAGTTACTTTAAAAGAAAAAGGAATGGAATGCAGAAATAATTTTAAGGAAGCAATCTCCTTTCTGTTAGAGCCAAGATGGAAAATGTGAAACCAAGTTAATCCTTATGACAACAATGAGCTGTCCATTCCTAGCCACTGTTTTGCATCACCAATAGCTTAGCACGCAAGACTCATTCAAAACAGACAGCTTTTGGAAAGTTTAAAAATGCATTCACATTCTATATATCTTCAGATTCTTGCAACTGTGCACTTGGCAGTGCTGTCTTTCAACTCTGCAACCACAGTATTGTATCCTTGATTATAATGCTTTTATTTTATATATATTATGAAAGCTAAGGGGCGCCACTGAGCCTCATGGTTTCAGATGGGGTGGGCGGTTATTACAGAAGTGCCACTGAATGCAATCCCTCTTCCTCACTTTGTTGAACACGAGTGACAGCCTTTTCACTGCTGATGTCACTTCCATTATCCAACCTCCTGAACCCTCCCCTTCCTGCATGGAATCCATATGACCTCACCTCCACCCCTGTCATTGCTGGTAGTTCTTGTTTGGACTCTTGTCTGTAAAGCAGTTTATTTTGTTTATTTCCTCCTGAATTATACAGGTTCATGGATGTGCCTAAACCTCTCTCTGTGAAGAAAAAACTGAAAAAAAGGAAGTTTCAGAATATTATTGTGAGGTTTCTGAACTCTTTTAGGACCTCCTCCACACAGCTGTGAGCCTGGTTGTCAAGGGGCGCCAGCTTCATCTGTGGCATATTCATCCAGACCACTCTATACAAGGACAGATCCAGGGCTTAGTGGACCCAATTCAAAGCTGGTTCCGTGGAGATGATTTCAAGAGCATTGTGGAGAAGCTCGCTACTGATGTAGTCCTGTCAGAGACAAATGAAAGCCTTTGTGATGAAATGCTACAGAATGACGTCCAATTGCTGCTTGATCTGACCTGCAGACTAGAGGGTGCACAAACCACCTGGAAACAATGGGGCTACCCAGGCTTGTCCCCGATTTCGATCCAGCCAGCACAGACCTCCTGGATCCCCAGTGACACGACTGGAAGTCACCATAGTAGGAACACCATAGTATAGTCTGAATGCAGCTGCTTTCGCCCTGATCAACTGGGACACCTGGCTCGGAAGTGCTACTTCTCCCCTACACAAACAATTGCTATCGGTCTGGCATAGGCATGCAGCTCGCAAGTTTCCCTCAAAATGTTAAAGGAGGACAATTTTAAGATCTGTACTATGTTGGTCAGATGGGAATTCTCTGCACTGTTGGACTCTGGTAGCGACCTCTGCATAGTCTGCCATGACTTGCTCCGGCAGACCACTTATAAGATCACAGACAAAGTGAACATCCACTATGTCCATGGGGACATTAAAACATATAAGACTATATTACTCCCTCTGTAATATAAAGGGAAGAACTTTAAAGTTTGGATTGCCATATCAGACACCTCACCCTGGCCACTCCTAATAAGAAAAAAGGAATGCCCTCTTCTCATGAGTCTTGGCCACCTGCAGAGCACCTTCCCCCGCAGTGGATAGAGAGGGGCTTGGCGCAGACAATGTCAGTCAAGGAACCAGGACAGCTGGAAGACTTTTCCCACACCACCACGTGCACCAACAGCCTCCCCAGACCGGACGCTCAATACGGATCTGGACGAAAACAAAGTAGCAGTGGGAGGTGAGTGTGGTGCTGCATCGAACAAGGAGGAAGTAGAAAATGCCATCCAGATGGAATTTGCTCGCCTTTAATGAGCCAATAGCAACTTGGGTTTTGCATTCAGATAAGCCCACGTCGCAAATGACTCTCACTACTTGGAGAGAGAAGACCTGAATTTTAAAGCATTTTTTTTTTTTTTTAAGGATGGTTTTCTGTATCGGGTGATTTGTGATTGAATGGGTGATGGGTGTATCGAGCATTTGGTAGTGCCAAGTAAGCATAAAAATTCCTCACAGTCACGTTTTGGGTGGTCACCTCGGCGTGGAAGAGACAAGGGAACGCATTTTTGAAATGCTTTTATTGGGTGAATATGGGCCAAGATGTGCAGCAATTTTCTAAGGCCTGTCCCGTCTGTCGAATAATTTCCGCTCACAGACCCACCAGAGCACCCCTTGCACCGAAGCCTTTTTTAGACGTCTCCTTTGTGAGAGTGAGATTAGATATTGGCCTGCTTCCCAAGAGTAAAAGTGGCTTTCAGTATATGCTTGTGTTAGTCAATTACGCCACAAGATACCCAGAAGTGGCCATGCTGCAGCAAGCATACGCCTGCTCTGTTGCAAAAGCACTCTCAGAAATGCCCATGCATATTGGTATCCCTCTAAAGATTTTGACTGATTAGGGCACGTCCTTTATGTCCCGCACCATGAAGCAGCTAATCGAAAGCTTTGCAATTAAGCAGCTACACTCCACGGTTTATCATCCGCAGACGAATCGCCTGACTGAACAATTTAAGAAAACCCTAAAACAGATGATTTGATAAGTCGCCCATGACGACCTGACCTTGTGGGATGCAGTAGTGCCCTTCCTCATGTTTGCGGTTAGGGAGTTTCCACAGGCATTTACAGGGCTGAGCCCTTTCGAGCTACTCTTTGGCTGCTGACCGCGCGGTGTGTTAGACATTTTTCAAGAACAGTGGACAGGGACTCGTCTGACACCTCGAGGGGGCAGGTTTATCAATCGAGTTGTGTCACTGCAGGAACAGATTTCCAGATTGTCCACTATTGCGGTAGAACATCTTCAGTGTGAGCAGGAGGCCCAGAAACGTGATTATGACAAGACAAGTTTAAGACGGGGGATCGGGTGCTGGTGTTGATTCTTTCGGACCCGCGTAAATTCCGGGCTGAGTGGTTGGGTCCAGTAGTCATCGAAGAGCGAATGTTCCCTGTGCATTATAAAGATAAGGTTCCATGGCAGAGGAAGCCCATAGAGGTTTTGCATATTAACCTGCTGAAGGAGTGGCATGAACCATGTGAGATCATGGTCATGTCCGCAGTGGTCCCTCAAACAGAAGTCACTATAGGTGAGGATTTAACGGACACTCAGAAAGCAGAATTGCTATTGGTGATCGAGAGGAACTCCGATGTCTTTTCAGCCATGCCTGGCTGGACAACAATTTTGGAACACAAGATTGTAACACCGCCCGTTGTTACCATACAGGTGCCCCTATATCGCTTGCCAGAGACGACAAGGAAGGCAACCAGCTAAGCAGTTCAGCAGATGTTTCAGTTTCGGCGCTATTCATTTGAGCAAAAGTGAGTGGTGGAGCCCAATCCCCAAGTCTGATGCATATCCAATGCCGTATTTGGATGAGCTGATGGAGAAGCTTGGGCAGACTTCGTGTATTTCCACCCTTGACCTCACAAAGGGGTTACTGGCAGGTGTTCTTGGAGAAGTCCAGTTGCGAGAAGACTGTGTTAGCCACTCCGGATGGGCTGTTTGAATTTATAGCGCTCCCTTTTGGTTTCCATGACGCACAGCTGACCTTTCAGCGGATAATGGACAAAATCCTGCGTTCCCAGGTGGCTATCTTGATGATGTTGTCATTTTCAGTAATAACTGTGAATCTCATCTCGTTCATCTTTGGGTGATGCTTGATGGCTAACCCTAAGAAGTGCAAGCTGGGTATTTCGGAAAACCATTATCTGGGATACTCTATAGGGAAGGGTTTGCTCAAGCCTCAAATGGATAAGGTGGGGGAGGTACTTACATATCCATGTCCCGAAAGACAGAGACAGGTTCGTGCCTTCCGTGGGCTCATTCCCAACTTTGCGCATTGCGCCGCACCTACCCACTAACTTGACAAAGGGCAGAACGAATCGTTGTGTTGTCTGGTCTGACGCCTGTGAGAGAGCCTTCTCGGTCCTAAAAGCCACTTTATCATCATTCCTGGTTCTGTGCAATCCAGACTTTTCAAAGGAATGTATATGTATTTATTTTATTTTATTGATTTTATTGTAATGATTCCATACAAATAAATCAATTTTACAAAAAAAAAATGGGATTGAAAACAAATCAACCCCCACCCCTGAGAAAGAGAGCATGGCCAACAGACTAAAACTTAAAAATAGTAAAAATGAATAAATTGATGAGCTTATTAGGTGGATAGAGATAAATGGAGAAGAAAAAGAAATGGGGAGAGAATCTACTTCCTCAGTGCTTTAAGAGCTTATTCTAAAATATTATTGATTACCGTAGATTCTGCCAGGTTTTGAAAAAGTTCTGCATAGATCCTCTAAGTGAGAATTTGATTTTTTCCAATTTCAAATAATATAAAACATCAGTTACCCACTGACTTAAAAGAGGAGAGTTAGGATTCTTCCAGTTTAGCAAAATAAGTCTACATGCCAATAGTGAAGTAAAGGAAATTACAGTTTGTCTGTCCTTCTCCACTTTAAGCCCATCTGGAAGAAAACCAAACACAGCTGTTAGTGGATCAGGAGGGATTGTGACACTAAGGCTGTCTGAAGGGCACTTAAAAATTTTTGTCCAGAAAGATGTTAATTTGGTGCAGGCCCAAGACATGTGACCCAGTGGGGCTGGAGCTTGATTGCAGCGTTCACGGGTAGGATCTTGCCCAGGAAACATTTTGGATAACTTTAAGCAAGATATATAATTTTGAGTTGCATAAGTGCATGCTTTGTGCATATGGAGCTCGAGTGAATTCTCTGCACTGCTACCTTCCACTCCTTTACTGATATGTTGAGTGAGAGATCCTTTTCCCACTGTCCTCTTGGATCTTTGAAAGGGAGGGACAGTAAAATATTTTTATATATTGCAGAAATGCTGTCTTAGTCCTCGAAACTGAGCAATATTTTTTCCAGCATAGAGGAAGGTGGGAGATGGGGAAAATCGGACAGGTTCTGTTTGACAAAGTTTCTTATTTGAAGATAGTGAAAGAAATGTGTTGCTGAAAAATTTAATTTGGAATGTAATTGTTCATAGGACGTAAAGATGTTGTCTATATAAAGAGCTCTAAGCAATTTAATCACAAATGTTTTCCAGATATGCATATGTTTGCAAGGGTTGAAAAAGGTGGTTCTCATGCAGAGGTGCCACAGATAAAAGATTCTCCCATCTTAAAATGCTTTCTTTTTTTTTTTTTATTTTGGTTTTTAACTATTCTAAAGGAGACTGTTTAACATTATACCCTTGGTTTATTGCTATTATTACAGCATTAGGGCTTACTATGCTTATTCAGGGCCACTTTTTAACACCATTCCCTGGGTTTACTGTCTTAATATTTCAAGACTGTTGATGATTATATTTTATGCTTATAGTATTTAGATTTTATCGGCAACAGATATCTCTACTTTTTAATCCTCAAACACTGCTGCTGGGGGGCTTGTTTTGTTCTGGACGTGCTCTGTCTCTAGGTATTTCAGAGGACCGGGACTTTGTGAAGTGGTGTCCAGCCTCATGTGGGGAGGCAAAATGGGGGAGAGAGAAAGAAAGAGAGAAAGCTATATCTAATCTATCCTTTTAATCCTTATAATTATAACTTCCAACGTAACAATAGGCTGCATGGCAATAACTTGTGGGAAAACTGGAAATTAAGGTTAAAGCTGTCTCACTTCTAGTTAAGACTACAAAATTACATCAAAAATTCAGAATCAATGTCTCCATGATGGGACAGTTAACATTGTGAGCTGGAATGTTAAAGGTCTGAATCAGGAATTAAAGAGAAAAAAAGCATTCTCTCACCTAACAGGTCTAAACGCTAAAATCGTATTTTTACAGGAGACCCATTTATTAAGTAAAGATCAGTTCCAGCTGCAAAAAGACTGGATTGGCCAAATGTTCCATTCCAGTTTTACAAAGAAAACTAGAGGTGAGGGAATTCTTATACATAGAACAGTCTCATTTGTAGCATCAGATGTGGTATCTGATCCTGAAGGGAGATATGTGATTGTCATGGGCAACTTATTTAACTGTAATGTGATTCTGATAAATGTTTATGCACCCAATGTCAATGATAGGGAATTCATGCAAAATGTAATTGCATCCATTCCCAATGTGAACACTCATAAAAGTATAATGGCTGGGGACTTTAATTGTGTTTTAAATCCACTCTTAGATAGGTCTCCTGTCACGGGTCTGGGGCGGGGGGGTGGTCGAGGTGGCAGTTTTTAACTGACCACAACTTATCAGACCCCTGGAGGTATCTAAACCCAAACTCAAGAACATACAGTATTCCTTCTACTCACCAGTGCATCATTGTTACTCAAGAATTGATTATTTCTTTATAGATAATAATTTCTTGCCTGCGATTAAATCTTGTAAGTACAATGCTATTGTTATTTCTGACCATGCCCCTCTGATCTTGGAGCTGAAATCATAATGCCCCACATACTTATCTCGCAGATGGTGTCTTAACCCACTTCTAATAGCAGATGAGAACTGTACAGAATTTATATCCAAACAAATCAGTTTCATCCTAGAGACAAATACATCATCAGAGGTCTCTGCAGGAATACTCTGGGAAACTCTAATGGCCTTCTTAAAAGAACAGATTATTTCAAATCTTTCTCACAGAAATAAATTAGAAACCAAGAAGGTATCAGAGCTAACCAGCAAAATTACTAGAATAGATCAAGAATATGCCAGGTGTCCAAGTGAGGCTCTTCATAGAAAGACAGGCTCTGCATTCAGAGCTCAACCTCTTAACAACCAAAGAAACTGAGCAACTCATTTTTAAATCAAGACATCATTACTATGAACACGGAGAAAAAGCTAATAAGCTCTTAGCTCAACAAATCCACAAGCAAGAAGTTCGCAATACAATCCCAGCAATCACCATCACGAACGGAGATAAAATTATTGACTATAAAAATATACACAATGTACACATTTAGAGACTACTATAAATCCTTACTGTATATTCTACTGAATTCAAAGACAACAAAACACAATCTAATGCATTTCTGGATACATTACAGATACCACAAATAGATACTTTTAGTGCAGAGGAATTGGATAAACCTCTGGTGAAATCAGAATTACTAGATGCTGTAAAGTCACTTCAGAGCAGGAAAGCAGCAGGCCCTGATGGCTACCTTGTCGAATTTTATAAGAAATTCTCTCATCAGCTAGCTCCCCTCTTATTAGCAACATTTACAGAAGCTAAAGACAATCAAATTCTAGCTCAAACGTTTCGCCAAGCATTAATCACTGTCTTTCTTAAACAAAATAAAAACATATTGCAATGTGCATCATATAGATGATATGGTTTTGTATACTATAAAAAAAAAAAACAACATCATCTGCTTATAGAGAAATTCTCTGTTCCAGTGCTTCTCCGATAATCCCCTTTACCTGTACAACCGGTGTCAGAGCTTGGTCCGCATTGCTGGCAGTAAGTCAAACCCGTTTCCAGTGAGAGTTGGACTCCGCCAGAGCTGCCCTTTGTCACCAATTCTGTTCATAAATTTTATGGACAGAATTTCTAGGCGCAGCCAGGGTGTTGAGGGGGTCCGGTGTGGTGGACTCAGGATTGGGTCAGTGCTTTTTGCAGATGATCTTGTCTTGTTTGCTTCATCATGCCGTGATCTTCAGCTCTCTCTAAATCGGTTCACAGCTGAGTGTGAAGCTGCTGGGATGGGAATCAGCACCTCCAAATCCAAGAGCATGGTCCTCGGCCGGAAAAGGGTGGAGTGCCCTCTCAAGGTTGGGGGAGAGATCCTGCCTTAAGTGGAGGAGTTCAAGTATCTCAGGGTCTTGTTCACAAGTGAGGGAAGAATGGAGCGTGAGATCGACAGGTGGATCGGTGCGGCGTCCGCAGTGATGCGGGCTCTGCATCGGTCTGTCATGGTGAAAAAGGAGCCGAGTCATAAGGCAAAGCTTTCAATTTACCAGTCGATCTACGTTCCTACCCTCACCTATGTTCATGAGCTATGGGTAGTAACCGAAAGAACGAGAACGCGAACACAAGCGGCTGAAATGAGTTTCCTCTGCAGGGTGTCTGGGCTTTCCCTTAAAGATAGGGTGAGAAGCTCAGTCATCCGGGAGAGGCTCACAGTAGAGCCGCTGCTCCTCCACATCGAGAAAAGTCAGATGAAGTGGCTCGGGCATCTGATCAGGATGCCTCCTGGACGCCTCCCTGGTGAGGTGTTCCGGGCACGTCCAACCGGGAGGAGGCACCAGGGAAGACCCAGGACACACAGGAGGGACTTTGTCTCCTGGCTGGCCTGGGAACGCCTTGGGATTCTCCCAAGAGAGCTAGAAGAAGTGGCCGGAGAGAGGGAAGTCTGGGCTTCTCTGCTCAAGCTCCTGGCCCCGCGACCCGACCTCGGATAAGCGGAAGAGGATGTATGGATGGTTTTGTATATATCAGACCCACAAAATACTGTGCCTGCAGTCTTAACAGCACTTACAAAATTTCAAAAGATCTCTGGCCTCAGAATTAGTTTGAATAAAAGTGTGCTCTTTCCAGTGAATTCTCAAGCATAGAATATTTGATTGGACACCTTCCCTTTTATTATTGCAGATCAGTTTAAATAATTTACTTAGGGGTAAATATTACAAGTAAACATAAAGCTCTTTATCAATAAAATATTGCTGTCTGTATGGAAAAAATTAAGCAAGACTTGCATAGATGGTCAACCCTCCATCTCACTCTAGCTGGAAGAATTAACATTGTTAAGATGAATATCCTTCCTAAGCTTCTATTTTTATTTTAAAACAATCCAATATACATCAATAAATCATTCTTTAAGCAATTAGATTCAACCATAACCTCATTTATTTGGAACCTAAAACATCCACATCCAAAGAGCGACCCTACAAAGACCTAAGACAGAAGGTGGCATGGCTCTACCTAACTTTCAGTTTTATTACTGGGCAGCAAACATAGAAGCTATAAAAACCTGGACACAAATAGATGAACACACACAGGCTTGGTCCACAATAGAAATAAAATCCTGCAGTAATTCTCTATATTCCCTGCTTTGTGCCCCAATAAATTAAAGTTATTGCCAATATACTAAACCCAAATAATCAGATTCAATTACGAGCATAATTAGGTTTACAGTTTTATTTTTGGTGGGGGCAAGACATTGGGAAGTATCCATATTTTTAACTGCTAACACAAACAGCTATACAATTTGTAACCACAAATTTGAAAAATTTTCAAAACACAGCTATTTTAAAAATTTCTTAGCATAGTGATACTCAAGTGAGTTTGTTTGAGAATGTGTTAAGGTAACTTTCATACATATTAGTGGGGAGTGGATGGAGTTTCTTCATGATAAAATTTATAATTCAGAACTTTTTTTTTTTTTTTTAAATCTGGAACACCGTATGTCTTACGTTTGCTAGAATCAAAAGCTGTGGAAACTTGATATCACATCTGCAATAGATATTTTTGTTTCACCTTTGCTGCCATTCATATTAATCAGCAAGCTATAGTATACAAAGTAAATGTTAATAAATCATTACCTTTTTCTGGACAGCAGCACTTAGTTGGGCAGCAGGGACAGCGAACATAACAGCAGCAACGATGCGGACAACACTGGCACCAGCAAATGGAAAGCAGTATAATTAACAGGAGGAAACCCAGGATGATGAAAATCACCACAAGCCAATCTAAAGAAGAAAATGCAAAATGAGTTGGTAATATCAGTAACACACGGGCCTGGAAAGAATTCATATATTTTATAAAAAGAAAATAAAAAGAAAATAACTTTGGCCTCCAAAGTTCTCAATGCCATCAATGCTTTGTATACTCTATTGTGTATTTTATAGTTTGGGGCAAATATGGTTAGTGAATTAATGTGTTAAGTGCTGCTACATGGTCCGTAATTATAATAGCATTATGGATTAAGTACTGACAATGATGAAACAGTTTGTAAAAAGCTGTGATGTACAACCACTGTTAATTGTGTTAGCATTAAAAATCGTGACATGTTTTGTTCAAGTGGTGTCCCTGAGCCTCTCCACCATTTACACTCACATCTACTCCCAAAATATATCCATCCTGACTTTGAAATAGAACCTCCCAATGAACATATCCTCAGAAATGACAGACACAATGTGTTTTTTGATGTATTCCACTAAATCTATTGACATTTGTCAGTATCAGAATACACTGTTGGATGTCCCAGCATGGTCTGCATGAACTTTAGGAAACAGCAGATGGGTTTTGTATAATCAGGACTTTTGATTTTTCTTCTTGCATCTAAACCAGCAGTAAATTAATCCTTTCATATTCTTCCACTTATTAACTGATATTTAAAAATTTCAAAAAAATGATATTTTGTATTATGCTCTACATAAAACAGTGTTCTCACCTTGTGGAATTTTATAACACAGATTATTTAAATGTCTTGTCTTGAATTTGAAACACACTGAACAATTATAGTTTACAACAAACCTGATGCAGTATGGTTAATTTGCTTTTCACTGCACAGTCTATTCTTATTAAAGAAAGCACTGACATTTGTTTAATAGCTAGCTAACAAGTGTCTGTATTGCAATGCTTAATTACACTGCTGTTGTATGCATGAAAGTTAGTCTGCCAATGGAATGTATTCAGGGTCCCTAATGCAGGGGTAGACATAGAGGTAGTGCACTGCTATAAGTACTTGGGGGTTCACATCAATGACACACAGAACACAGAGAAACTATATAAGAAAGGGCAGAGCAGGCTGTTTTTCCTTAGGAGACTGTGTTCCTTTAATATGCAACATCCTTTACATCTTCTACAGCTCTATGATGGCCAGTGTAATCTTCTATGCTGTGGTGTGGTGGGCTGTTAACATCACTTTAAGATAGGCCCACCAAATTAACAAGCTAAATAAAAGGACATGATCAGTTATGGGGCACATTCTGGATCCCCTGGAGGTCGTGGTAAAGGAAAGACTTAAAACTTAGTGCCATTATGAACAATGCTGCAAATCCTCTCTCTGACAAACTGAGTACTTTCAAGAGAAGTGTGTCAAGAAACGTGACTGGGGCCAAGTACAATATACGTTTACACATTTAATGAGTTCCTTTCATCAAATGGCCAGGGAGTATACTGAACAAAAATGGTATCGTTATCACCTATATCTTGTACTAGCTTCATACACATGGCATCCTGGATACTTACTATAAACGATCAGCTTAACTTCTTTATCTGGATCACCTGCAGTGTCACCTGGGGCTTCTACAATGCAGAAGTAAACCCCATTATCCCACCACATAACTTCATTTATCACCAGGTCAGCCTCTGTGAAAAAGTGGAAATTACAGATGAACTACCAAGTTTTTAAATAATTTGAATTTTCAAAACATTAATTTATTTTAACATTATTCAGTATAACTAATCTTACAGTAAATAATGGAAGTAGATACATAGTTGAATTCATTTCATATATTTATTTTCACATAAAAATAGTGAAAATGTATGAAACACAAATATATGCTTATAGAGAATGATGAACTATTACAAATGGCTGGTGGAAAGCAAAGGTTCATTCTCATTAATTTACTTGAACTTAATTCATCACTGCTGAAAACAGATCTTCTGGCTTGCAATACTCAAAATATTTGGTCTTTATGCTAAACTTTCCCATTGTATCTTAACATTTTTAGTTTAGATAAAATATGAATGTGGTCTTTTACCACTGGCACTAAATAACATTTTAAGGAATTAGCATTCTTCTTATTTCTGAGGAGGCACTGGTCAAAAAGAAACATCAGTCTAAAATGACAGAGAAATACAAGATGGCCACTAAGCTCATCACACAGGTATGTACATTTTGAAAGTATTACTGTAAATCTCAAGTTCAGTAAGTATCAACACTGGGTAAGAGCTAAGCTTAGTTTCAGTCTTAAAATTCACCTTTTCACTAGTCTTCTGGGTCCAGACATGATTCTTGATTGAGGGTCCATGTCTGGGGACAGCCCATTAAAAAGCCAAAATTCTGTGGTACAAAGGTTACACCTGAAGGTCTTCTCCTTAAAACACCCAACCCCAATTCCTCCAGTCTATGAAATGTAAACTGCTGGCATTTCAGGAGCTCCCAGCAGTACAAGGTAAGTGAAGCTTAATGATTAATTTGTACATTTTATTGAGTGCAACAGCAGAAGTGACAGCTACTGGACTGCATGCGTTTGAGACACGGTTTTGTCTGCTAAAATATATCCACTATTATATATTGCATCACTATATGTCATAACCAGTGATGGCTGGTAAACAAAATATGGGCAGGGGTGTAGTTTTTGAGGGGACAAACTAAAGCAGCACTTCATAGCTCAGTAGAAAAGAAAAAGCACATACAGAAACTGTAATGTTGCCTACACACAGAGTGCTTTGAGTTGTGAGAAAAGCAGTATACAAATGTAAAGAATTATTACTACTAGTAGTAGTGTACCCAAAAATTTGCTGGTGGGTGGGCATATATGAAACTAGATGGGCAAATAAAATTTTACACAGATAAGATGGTTTATTGAACTTGATCACCAGCAGCCTAACAGCCTAATAAAACCCTTCTCAGTAATGCACACAACGCTGGAAGATGTATACACACAAATTCAAAGACCCAACTGCTAAAAATAAAAAACACATTTAACTGGCATGGTTGCACTCAAACTCAAACTATAGACTCCAATAATAGCCCACAGCGAAAAACACAGTCAAGTGGATGTTTTTCTCTCCCTCTCCTGTGTTCGCTCAGTTAAATGTTCTTAACCTGCATGACCTTAACAAACAGTAGGCCAATTACTAAAGCACACTAAGAGAATAAAACATGCAATGTATAAAAAGAAAAGACAGAGTCTTTGCATGTCTTGTAATTCTACAGGATGGTGTTTAGTGCTACAGTACACTATGAATTATGTAAACATTTAGAGTTACATCATCAGATCAGTTATAAATATAATATCAGTATTATGATATACTGGAAAAAATTCTCTGAGGACTTCAGAAATTCAATTTATTGTCCAAATTACAACAAAACAAACACAATATTCAAGGCCACTATCATCATTTTGTTTTCTTCTTAACATTCAACCAGGCACACAAAATTGTTCAAATTTACAGAGGCCAGAGTAGATCTCTTTTTGTGCACAATATGGAAAACAAAAAAAAAGGCAGCTGCACAATGCAGAATGGAACAACAGCATCAAAGACTGATTTTAAAATGCTTACATGAATGGCAAACCAACTGAATCACAATATCCCAGGTCTATTGTCAGGTTGTATGCAAATAATTTTGCTGGTTTGTATTTATTAATATTTAGTTTCTATTTTTTGAAATAAATAACATTACTTGGTACAGCACTGAATTGCTTCTATGATTACTCATCATCTTTTAAATGCTTACTGTTGCAGGAGCTGTAGATTGCCTAATAAAAGATGGCCTTTGTTATTGAGGCAACTGTTACAGATTTAGGCACCACTGTGTTCACAACCTTTTAATGCATGGTTCGGAGAAGTGATCATTTACATAAATAACTCTAAATGCAGCATTAAAAACTCAGGAATTAAAAAATTTCAGGAACTGACCTCCTTGCAAATAATACACACACACACAAACAATTCATATTCATAATTAGCCTAATAACTTGACACTTTACATCAGTTCAATAATTACATAAACAACACTATAATCGATAAGCAGACATCTGGAAGTTCATAACTCACCTGCACAGTTCCAGTAGTTCCTCCAGTCAAGTCAGCTTATCAAAAGATCAAGGACTTACATACACTCTTCTTCTGGCAGGAAATACTGATATTCACACTTTTTTTTTTTTTTTTTAATTCGCACAAAAATTTACGAAATACAGGTCAGAACCAATTTTAAATCGATGTCAACATGTGCGGACACCAGGCACAAGGTGCAAAAATCTAATTTATTTCACTAATTACACATTACCTAATTAATTTAAGTAGAGTTTTTAAAATATTTTGGGGGAAGGGGGTGCCCCAGCACTCCGTATTACAAACTGCCACTGGTCATAACAGCAGAGGGGAGATAAGCATTGTGGTCTGTATACTACGTGTTAAAATCCTGCAGCTATTCTGGCATGACATGTTAACATTACTATCTATTTGAAAATGCAGACTTCTTTTAGTTATTTGTTTGGATGTGCAGGCAGAAGGTGGATGCTGTGCAGCCCTGTTGTTGTTCTGGTGCTGAAATCTACATCTCCTGTGGCTCTCCGTTATGAACTAACTAACTATCTTAGCATCAGTCCTTTTGAGAGGATGCGACACGTCATTTACTTAGAATACATATTTTACAAAACATAGCTGCCAATTCTTTCTAGCTTGCTTTGACTCCTACACTATCATCGTAACACCAAATAAAAGAGTGCACACACATCTCCAATGACAACAATCCTTCATGTACAATTGATGTATTTGAATGGCAATATATAATCGGAGTATACAGAAAGATTTTTTCCTTGCAACAGGTTTATTTTCAACATATGCAATGTCCTCTGTGCGCATGCAATACACACATTGTAGCTGTAGGTGAGTAAGGCAGGATCAAGTATGGGTAAAACGTGAGCTGAAAGGATTCTCTCAGTCCAAAAGAATTGTTTTAAAAGATTTAGTGAAAATTCAAAGCAAACAGTGCACACAAGAATAAAGAAAAAAGTTGTTATACACATAGAATACGAGTCAAAAAAATGGGAAAAAATTTTTCTTCTATAAACGTAACTTTTTTTGTCAAACCCCAGTTGTTTCTATACTTAAAGATGCTTTACTTTGTCTTCAGTACTCTCTAAATGTACAGCACTGCATGTTCAATAAAGCACGTTGAGTTACATTCTGTTGGGCACATTAAGGCACGGTTTAAAACTGTGTGTCATCCATGCCTTACACACGGCGAAGCGGGTCACTAACTGAGACTAATCTATAGTCAGGGGACAACAAATAGTTAGAATATACCGACTCAATTCAGCTTGTGGAGGTTATAAGAACCTCCCATAGACTATGCACTAATATATAGGTAAGCATTTAATATATCTTAAATAACTAGCAAATGGCTTTTGCATATGTTTAATATGGGTCTTTTTAGGAGACTTTTCAGCTATACAGTTTATACTTTATGGTCTGTCGATCCAGGTTAATGAGAGCATCACTGCTCTTTGTGGTTCAAAATCATTGCCCATACTTTGAGCACCAACTTTATGAGGCGTTTGATTGGTTTAGAAATGTAACACTCAGTGAGCTATCTAATTGTTCCCATCCAATTTTAAGCAAAGATCACTAATGGTTATTTCCAGGTGTATATATTGTACGTCTTTGTTATACAGAACTGAGGTTAGAGAAAGAAGAAGGCAGAAGGAGAAAAAGCCAGTGCATAAGTGAGCAAGAGAGAGCAGGCTCACTTAAGCAAAGGCAGACAGTTGGAAGGAGAGCCCGAGCAGGGTGTAAGGCCGATACTCTGGGGCACATGGATTGGTTCACTCCTGCTGAGCTTTTTAGAGGAGCAGGAGTGACCAGGATCATGGACGGCTCGCCTTGTAAGCCCGAGAAGGAAGCGGGAGTTGAGGTGGCTTGGGAGCGTGAGTGTCCTGTCCATGGTGGACCAGAGTCTTGGTCTGGTGTGTGAGCTGAACGTAGCCAGGGGACAGGAGGCTATTGGACCAGTTGAGGGTCAGCTGCACCTGCAGATAGGGTGACTCCCCTGTTGCAAGGCCCTTGTGGGAGAAACAGAGGAACCGCAAGATAAAAGGCGAAGGCACCAGGTTTTTAAATAGGACAGCTTCCAGCAAGTATTTTAATCTTGTTTTTTTAATGAAATTATTTATTGAGGTTTTAAACCTCCATAGTCACTTGTTATTTGATGGATTATTTATTTATTAATCTTTGAAGCACTGCATGTTGGACACTGTTTTGTTTTTGGTTTGTTTTAATAAAAGCACTTGCACATTTTACTTCCCCTTGCTCCATGGGTGATTTGTCCTCATCTGCCAGCTCATTCGGTTACATTATCGGTGGTGGCGGGTTCAAGAAGCTTCCAAAGCTGGAAGAGGGACAATGGAACAGTACCCGCACCTTCACAATCTGGCTCAATGACACTGCTTTTTGACATACAAAGTGATGTCTGGTTTTACTTTCCTTTATATTACACAATATAATGACTATAATTCAGAGTGTATATAACACCATCACAAATTGAGCTATGGTCATAGTACAGTTTCTATCTATAAGGTCCATAGTTTCTGTAGGGATCTACCTGATATCATAAGATGTCCAATCTGCAGGTCCTAAGAGAGGGGGAACTAGCACAGTCATTTGCTTTGGGTCTTTCCCTCAAAGCTATAAATAAAAAGTTCCCTCTCTCAATACTGAATCTACCATCTTTTTCGATTTGCAAAATATCCACCCTAATAGACCCAATGCTTCTGTCTGCAAAGTATACGAATGTGACACTATGCAAATACAAACTCCACTGATGGCACCTGTCCTCCACCAACTCATTACTACACACTTTGCACCTCTTATTTTTGTGTTTTTTTTTTTTTTTTTTTAATTCTAATGTCAAACTGATACAATTATGTTATGTTTTTATTTCTATAATACATTTTTGAATTTTCAATGAAAACTTTTTTATATTTACTTTAATACAATGACTAGTAGAACCCAAAGCACCTAAAGCCAAATCTATATAAATTTATAGATTAAGCATCCTATGAGTTTAAAAAAAAACACAAGCCATTATTTACATGAAAATATTTTCAGCTCTTTCCCAGACAATGAGGGGTCTCACTGTGTGAAATGACGCGAGTCTCATCTGAATTCTCGGGGCTCATTCCTGACATAGTTAAGTAGAGTCTGACAATTCATTGATTGCTAAACATAGCACATTTCTGTTTGAGCTGCTGCTGAATTTGTTTATATTACTTTTTAAGGACTAGAGACTGTCACACACATGAGCATGGGAGGCAGCTAAAAGCGCCTGAATGAAAGTAATTCCATGCCAGACCAAGGGGCAGTGGTGTGCACCAACTCTCTCTCTCACTTCTCTGCAGACCAGTTACAGGAAATTCCGCCTGGCCCCGAAGACGTCACTTCCGGTTCCGGCCTTAATGACGCCACTCCTGGTACCGGGCCCTACTGATGATGCCATTTCTGGTTCCAGCCCCACAACATCACTTCCTCTGGTCTCCCTTAATGCCGCCATCTTGGTGCCAGCAAATCAGTTCAGTTGTGGACTCCAACCTGTACAAATCAGTACCTTGATTCTATCCATTTGCAGCCAGGAACAATATATGGGTGGCTGCCCCAAGCCTTTTTGTGTTTGTGTTTTTTTTGTATGAATCTTTCTGACAAGACCAACTGTTGTGATCAACTGTTTCGAACTCACTTACTGTCAGCTTTGAGCAAATTCTTACTGTTAGCTTTGGAATTGGACAGCAACAGACCCACCTGAACCATGACAGATTTGGAGATCACAGGATGTTGTCTACAGTGTGACATGTTGGTGCATGCCTTTTACCAATCCTGTCCACGTCACGTCAAGTCAAGTCAAGTTGGGGAGCATGCACTGGTACAGTGCGTTGCTGCACCCACTACACGGCGAAACAACTCGGGATCCCGGTTTGCAACCCCCCAGGCAGAAATGCGGTCCAGTCCCACCCTCCGGAAATGACCCTTTATCTGCCGCAGCCAGGTGTTATGTGGGCAACCCCTTGGCCTGGTCCAGCCACTCGGGTCCCCAACAATGAGGATCTTACAAGTCGGATCACCCTCGGGGAAACGCGCCACATGGCCGTAGTGCCGTAACCGACTCTCCCTTACAATGCACGTAATGTGCCTCATTCGGGACTCCATGTGCAACCGCTCGTTTGACACAAAGTCAAACCAATGGTACCCAAGGATTTTCTGGAGAGACACAGTACCAAAAGGAGTCCAGTCTTCGTATCAGGTCACTGGATAGTGTCCATGTTTCACAACCATATAGAAAAACAGGAAGCACCAGGACTCTAAAGACTTGGACCTTTGTCCTTCTGCATAGATATTGGGAGCACCACACACCCCTTTCCAGTGACCTCATAACCCCCCCATGCTCTCCCAATCCGTTTACTGACTTCATAGGACGAGTTACCAGAGACATAAATGTCACTGCCAAGGTAAGCAAACCTCTCAACAAGGTCAACACTCTCTCCACAAACAGACACACTGCTGATGGCTGTGCCCAAGAGGTCATTAAAGGCCTGGATCTTGGTTTTTATCCACTGGATAAATAACTGGATAAATCCTGTCCACATAAAAAAATATTTTTATTTCACAATATTTTTTATTGTTTTCTTTTACTCAGGACTTCTGTTTATGTCTCGGAATTTGATTCAACTAAAGTAATAAAGTTTGGGTTAATCTTGGTTTGAAGTTCCTCGTAGCTCAGGAAATGAAACTTAAGTAGCTTACTATTGCCAAATTTCAGCCTTGATGGTATTATAGTTTGGTAGCCAACAAAAAAAAAATATGGGCCCTAATCACTAAATTCAAGCAAAATCTGTTCTATAGGAATTAAGACAAGCAGACTGCATTACACAAGAAACATGTGCTGTACCTCTCTTACACAATTATTTAATAAGATGATGACATGATAGGTAAACAGTGTAAATCCATTAATCTAATCTAATAATTTTGGCTTGGTAAGAGTTAGTTACATCCTATCACATTACTCTTTTTTCATCTAAGTGAACCAAAAACCACTTACTGTTTTGAATTGTAATTTTTCTCTGTGCGTATTCCACTCCTAGAATGGGCTCATTTGTTCCAGTTTTTTGGATTACAGTTCTAACTTCTCTTTGGCTGTCTGGACAGTCATTTACAGGATCCTGTCCTAGGGCCAAAGCAGCTTGATAACCTGCAATACAATGTACAAGTAGAGTGCCAACTGCATTTGAAAAATCGGTAATGATTTCTTTTGGCTTGAGTTAAACAGAAAGAAAAAACAAAAGCAAAAAATAAACAAAACCTAAAACACAGAACTTTAAGATAGAAAAAAAAATTACCAAGTTTGGCTGGTCAAAGTTGGATAAGAGAAGAGTGTTTGTAGAAAAATACAGATGGAGAATACTGTTTATTGAGGAATACTTATGACAAACACTTAAGGTCAAAACATGAGCAGGGATTGTACTGACTTTAATAATTTTGAGCAAGGTACTTAACTTTTCTTGGAGTGCCATAAACCTAAATTAACATAAACATAAATTAACAACTTGACATTTGTCTAAAACTTCCTGCAAGCAGGGCAGAAAGCAATTTTCCAGACTTCCCGCTCATTTCTACCCGAGATGCAATATTGATCAGTCTGGAAAACTCCAACATCATCTCACAAATATATAAAAAATCAGGAGTGGTCTCCCCTAGACTTTCTTGTATACTTAGATATAGGGATGGATATTTGAGGAGTAAACCACAAGACAATAATTCTATTTTTATATTATGTACATTATAGAACCATCAACAACAAATCAAATCAAATTAATAATATATCAAACAATTATTATAAAAGTAAAGTTGAATAAATCAGACTCTGCAGCTGCATGAATAAAAAAGTACTACTTCCGGTTAGCAGAAATAGTTTAAAAGTTGAACAAAATCCATGTTTTGTATCTAATACTTGTATGCAAAATTTGGTTGACCAAAGTGAAAGCATACTCAAGTTACCATGTTTACATACATACACACACAGACAGACAGACAGACAGAAATAATTCCAAAAATGTTATTTTCGGACTCAGGGAGGTCTAAAACGTTGAAATTTATCAAAATCTCGATGTCAAATTTTTGTACGATTACAATACTTTCCCTATACTTTGTATACAAGAAAGTAAAAACAACTCAAAGAATTTTCCCTTCAAAGATCCTAGGGCACGGAGGGAAAAGTATCTTTCAGTTGACATCTCAGGAATGGACTGGAAGTCCGTCATACACAGAAAACATTCTAGCTAGTGCCAAGCACTCAATAATTCAACTTAAAATCTTCAATTGATCAAATTTATCTCATTTAAAATTGTTCAAAATGTATTCAGGGCAAGATCCAACTTGCAAGCATCTAGCTCCAGCATCCCTGACCCAGATGTTTTGGGAATGCAAAAAAATTAATATAATTTTGGACTGAAATCTTTAAATACTTATCAGACAGTATTGGTATCACAATCCCTCCTAACCCATTAACTACTGGTGTGTTTGGTGTACTCCCAGGTGTTCTTAAAGTGGGGAAGTCAAATTGATTGTAATTGCCTACACCACATTATTAACACACAGACTTTTCTTGCTTAACTGAAAGAGTCCCAGCCCACCTTTTACAAGTCAGTGGGTAACTGATGTTCTATACTATTTGAAATTGGAAAATATATCAGATTCTCGCTTACAGGACCTGTTCAAAACTTTTTTTAAAGCATGGCAAGACTTAGACCACATTTTTTAATTAAGCATTCCTATAGGAGTAAAAGGGTGGGGTTTTTCTCTCTGCTCTTGGCTCTCCTCTTGTTCTCTCATGTGGGAGCCAAATTCTTGTTTTTTAAGGTTTTGGCTTTTCTCCGTTTTGTGGATGGATAAGCCTTCATATGGTGGCCTTTCAGAGCTGTTATAGGCATTCCCTTCTCCAAGTCACCAACGAGAAGAGACAATGATATTAATCCATCAACATTTGTTGCAGATTTTGCACTTAAGAGGCTTAAAAGCTCTCTCTAAAAACAATGCAGTTTACAACACTTAGAAACTTCAAATCGCTAATAGTATAATTCACATTTGTAGCTAATGTACATCTACTGAAGATCAGATGAAAAGCTGATCATCTTTACATACAATAAGACACAAGGTCTCAGCTCCTTCTTATATTCCTACATACATTAACAAATACATTATTTAAAGCCAAATATCAATATAATATTCAGGTTTTAATGAATAAACTTAAATTTATTATCCATTACGCCAACTATGTTTTACCAAAGTGTTGCAATTTTTCAGCCTTCAAGCTTCTTATCCTCAAGATATTTATTTGCTTACCTGATGAATAATAGTCCAGGATTGGGTCCCTGCAGAAAGACTTGTAGCGCCAAGTGACCACAACTAGTTGCATATTTGCAGAGGTGGAATAGTCACATCTCATTGTAACTGAAGCAAACATGGTAGTGTAGCGTGTAGTGTCTGGCACTGTGACAAGGATAGCCAAACATCCTGGTAGAGGAAGGAAAATAATGACAGAGAATCTTAATTACAATGTGGGATTTCTTTAACAATGGATTGTTGTTGATTGTTGTTTGAAACCCAAGATCAAGAGACCATATTTTAATAATGTTAAGATGGACTCTATAGCTTGCTTCTGTAAAAGTCCACTCAATGCCACATAAACACACCTTGCATCAAAATACATCACACTAGTTCCTGTGGCTGCAAAAATCCTTGTAAACTGCATGCTATCACCTTCACATAAAATATTTATGTACTGTAGTTCGTAAGTCATATTTTGAAATGAAAGTAATAAAATAAACCTGTAAACTCCAATCTGAACACAAGAAAGCTACCAGAAACCAATTACTTCCCGTCTTGAAAATCAGCAATAAAACCTGTTGCTTAAGGAGAGAAAATATAGAAAAACAATATGATAGTCTTGTGCTAGAAAGAAAACAGCTCTTTGCTATTTTACAATTCTTGTAAAAAGTCTTGTAAAAATGTTTTGAAAAGGCAGAGATTTTATACATTATTATTAGCACTGTAAATCAGAGGAATTTAAGAAAATTAAACATTTTTGGGAGAAAAAGAAAAAATTATTAAAAATGTAAAGAACAAACATTTACCAGACATTAGAGTATCTGTGGAAGTACTGTTTAGGGCTATGAAAAGTCCTTGTATCAAAACCATGAAATTCTTTTTTATAATCAAAAAAGAACTATTAAAACAGAAATTAGTTTATGGCTTAAAACAAAGTAGTTGAATCACTAAGGTTAACCTCTCTGAAACTGTGAAGATTAAGAACTGCAAAAACTTTAAAACAAGAATACCAGACAGAAGTTTGAAAACATACAAGTAGTGGCAACAAAATACATAAGCTAATCATTTTTATTCTACTTGGTTTTACATAAATTAAACATGAAATCTTTAAAATGTAGCCTAACACATGATGCTGCATGGATACCTGACACAGACGCAGACGCACAGACCAAGCGATATTCAGGACCTTACACAGCTATTGACAGGCTGTATAAGTGCCAAGTCCAGAGTAAGGCAAAATTAAACCACATCTTATACAGTATGGCCCGAGGCATGAAGAATGCATATTCTCATCTCATTATGTAATTTATTTAATGAGTGAAATGTATTTTTAATTCCACAGATAAGTGGACCTGGATTACTGGGAGAAAACTGATAGAAGCAATATCCTCCATATGGACAATGAGAAAGCCAACATTGGCACATCAATGGGCCCAGTACTTGAAGAATCATAATAAGACACTGGACAAGTCATTACAGGTTCACTGGACAGTTTGTGTTCTTTGGACAAGTTCGCCTAAGTAAATACACTCTTCATTATACAGGTGAGCAGCAGTTTACTGTAGCAGACCAAGGAGCAGCATTGGCTGTCTTTCCATTATACAGGACAGCAGGGGACCCTGTAACACACAAAATTTGTTAAAACAGGAATCCAAAAAAACGGCAGCATTTCTTCTTTTCCCAGAGAGAAAGAGAAATAAGATTGCCAGTTTTTTATTTGAAAGTGCTTTTTAGAATCAGTTGAAGAAGGGACAGGTAGTACAGTTGACCCTCTGTATTGGGAAATTTCTTTAAACAAAAGCTGTTTAGTTGGCAATCCCGAATGTAAGGTGCTAAGAAGCTCTTGGAGTCACATTCTGTGTTTGTTTCTGTGAAGAAATTGACCCTAAAAAGCAATGAAGTGGTTCAAACAATCCCTCAAAGGCTAAGAGGGAGCATAAAGTGCAACCTCGATAAGGAAATCTTTCATCTTTTGAAAAGTGGCAAGTCAACTGCTGAAATCATTATTCCCTAAATATTACAGTATAACAAACAATTTATATAGCATTTATATTGTATTAGATATTATATAAATAATCTAGAGATAGTTTAAAAGTATATGGGAGGATTCACGTAGGTTATATGCAAATACTATACCATCTTGTATATGAACGTCTACATGTGAAGTGTGTGTGTCTGTCTGGCTCGGAAGTGAGAGGTGGAGTCAGGCAAAGAGCTCCACCTCCGAGGATACACAAGCGAGGCCAGCATGTCAGCAAAACAAAACCTCCAAAGAGAGAGTCACCATTCGCTATTACAGAAGCGTTGCGAGCACGCCAACAAAATGAATCCTCCGAAGAAAGACAATTGCTTAGCCACTAATGCACAAACAATGCAAGCACGTCTGCAAAGCGAAACCTCCTAGGAGAGAGATGCCCAGAGTAGTTCCAGTCAATTACCTGACATCTCTACATTTCAATTTTTTTTCTGTTGATTTCAATAGTTTCTAGGACCCTGTGCTTTTTACAGCACATGCTTACACAGCTAGTTTTATATAAGAGACTTCAGGAGTCATGGATTTTGTTATTTATAGGGGTCCTGGATCCACTCACCCACAAATACAGAGGTCTGACTTGGTTTTTAACACATTTCAAGTAACAACGGAACCCATACCCTCATGCATTACCTTTACAGCTGGAGTTTGTTTCTGGAATGAAGTATAAATGTAGATTTCTTACAGGATGGAGTAAAAAGAAACAGAAAACCTAAATAGAAACATGCATTGCAATATGTTTCCTTTTTTTGGTTATGATAGAGTCCTAGGTGACATTATTTTATCCTTTAATGCTCTTTATTATTTTAACTTTACCAGAATGCACAAATCTCTGCCTTTACTATACCTATGTTGTACTACCTTTTACATTTAATGCCCTCAGATGAAAAGACAGTCTACTAGAACAGACAGGAGAAGAAAAAGAAAAACATTTTATTTATGTATTATAGATAATATGCCCAAAATATATGGAAGCAGAACATAAATGAGTGTTGATGAAATCATATCAATACAAACTAGATGACATGCTACCATGTGACATGCCGTCTTATTTTGTTCAGTCTTTTGTCCAGACCCACCATAGTTTCGGCATGGAGTGGCAGAGACTATGGCTTTTCTACACTGGTGACGCTTGGGGGAGGGGGGGGGTCGGAGAAGAGACCAAGAAGGAGGGAAGTCTTGTCTTTATACTGGTCCAACTTCTTTGGTATACCTCTGGATCAATGGTGCAAGGCAACTCTCTTGATTCATCCTATTTCAACACCTAAGTACTGGAAAGTCATACCATGCATACATTCTCTTACTTATTTTATAAATGCATACACACTTCCATAATATAATTAAGGGCACCACATAGAAACAACATTTGAAGCTACAAGCTAACAGAAAGTAAAGTGTCCCTGCACATACCTGGTCCTCTCTTCCTCACCACAGATAGTTCAACAAAAATGTTACCTAATCTAGTAGGTTTAAAACTGTGGCAAAGCCACAACTGGTTACGTAACTTTGTTCCTTTTAAACATTGTGCAACTATAAAACTAATTTCATAAACACAGACATGCAATAGCATTTATTAATCTACAGTATGTATATGCTAGAGGTTAATCTTTTTTTTTTTTTACACTGCACCACACCATTTGATTCAGTTCAGAAATCTCCAGTATTAAACCTTGGGACGTATTTTTGGGAGGACATTATCCTGTATAATTCTGAAAAAATTTTACAAACTACAGTGTTTTCAGGAAATACTTAAATTATACGGCACATTTCAGGGTTAGGTACTTTAGAGGTTATCCAGGAGACAGACTAATTTTGTAATAATGACATAAAAAGGTCTTAGATGTTGGAAGTTTTTGACAAATAAATAAATACATAAGAATAAAAAGCAATAGGACACAAAGTTTGTATCAATGGTTAAAAGTGACAAGACACTTTAAAATGCACTTAAATCAATAATCCTTGTGGTAATTGTTTTAAAGAGCCTCTTAAAACATTCAGTTGAGTCTGTCTCTATGAATATATTGGAAAAAAGTTCAAGTTTGAGTTCACGCTTACTTGAGTTAAAATGCATGAATGTACCATTTAATCTACTTCTAAAATTAATAATGAAACTCTAATAGTGTGATTTGCAATTTTTTTTCCTTTCAAAACTGTAGGGCTGGTCAGGATGTGAGGATTTCACAGTCGACATGTAGTGCTTGATCAGGGAGATGTTTGTGCTGGATCGATGCAAGACTGGAATCACTCTAACAAGGTCTTTAATGTCTTTGCTGATAAAGGCAAGTTTTAAAATAATCTTCAGCAAAAAGCATATAATCATTACTATCAATCACTACTTTTAAGGATGCAGAAATTATTAAAATAACAGTATCTGGTATACTGTATACAAGACCAGTTTTATTTATTTGTCTCCTCATAGTCAGTACCTCTCAATGTCGCCACAGTATCAAAATTTCACTTTGGTGTAAGAAGCAAAGCAGGTCAACAACATAAGTGGACTTAAATGCATAGCTGGATGACAGACAATTACTGCCGATTCAGTACTTAGTACCAAAAATATAAACAGAATGATCTTCAAATGTATTAAGTTTATTTCTTGTCAAGCATTTTTAAACACTAATGTTGGTTGTTTAGAAGTGTTCTGATTTCGGCAATGCTTATATTTTATATCAAATATAAGTCAAGTGCACTTGATCCCAGGTGAAAAAATGTAAGCAGTTATCATATCAATACACAATTTGGAAACTTGAATGAAGTGCTGCGTACAGATGAACATTAAACAATTGTTGTCTACATATTGGGCTGATAACGCTTAGAGATAAAATTCAGCTAATGCATCAGTTTGAAAAATCCTGGAAGTTCAGTGAATTGTGCCACTTGACTTCTCAAGCACCTTCAATAGCCTTAACTCTTCCACGACTGGATGGAAATATAATAACTGCACCTTAAACCAGAAGGATTATGGATTATATGATGACAAAACTAAAAATCACTCAGATGTAAGGATCACTGAGATGTGCTTGGACAGTTCAGGGGGCTTTCCTTGGTAATCTTGAACACCAGTTATTACAAGAGCAATAACCATTTTTGCCACCTTTAAATATTTTGTAAATTTCCACACTACTCATTATGAGAAAGGACATTTAGTGCAGAGAACTGATTTGCTCTCGATTAGATTTTGTATCTAAAAAAAACTAAAGGTTTTTTGGTAGCCATCAATGTTGTGTTTCAACCAGGGTTATTTGTTTGCAGTTGGAGTCAGCGATATGATGAAAGGGTTTAAAGGTCTCCAAAACTAGCCACAAATCAGGCCTTTACTGACCTGTCCAAAATAACCTCATCCTAAACCAGCCAGCCCCAACTACTGGCAGCAGGCTTCATCTAAAGTAAGCCCCAAAACGGGTAAACTTGCTTTTAAAAGTTAAAATATACATTTTAAAGTTTCAAAATGATTCATCTTTGTAAATGTTTTTATTCATAAATTAAAATAAAGTTTAAAGTAGCAAAAAAGGCAGCCTACAAGAAAAAGTCTCAAAACACAATCTGTAATCAGAAACCACAAACGAGCAGAAAGTAATCAGAAAATCCATAAGAAGAAATAACAGTCACTATTGACTCCTGTAACTTCAATGAACCACTCCCAAAATTCTCCTCTCTAAATAGCTAGAGGGAGGGCTAATATCAGGGTGGCTCTGCCTCCTGAGGTATCACTTAGAGTACAAGGAATACAGTCACATTTAGGGTAAGGATATACCTGATGCTATGTACATGGATGCTGTCGCTATGCAAGCAGTGTAATGTTTATACTTGGGTGTGTACTTCATGCAAATATGGAGCATTCCACCCGGTGAATTCATTCATATGTCAGAAATTAAGTTTGATAATTTACTTCACTGCAAACTATTCATCAAACATCAAAGCACGCATATTGATCCTGTTGGAACTGCAATGCGGCTTGCCATGACATTGAGAAAGAAGTGGGGAATTGTCCATTGCAAGATAGCACAGACATTTTCTGCTTTGCACAGACAGTGTCTTGGATTTTCGTTGTGCAGGTTTCTACATCCACTTTCAAATAGCTGGCGATTTGATGCTAGCTGTTCTGAGAGGTATCTTAGTCAATACGCAGATGTTTATAATTGTGTTAATTACTGAAAAGATATCAAAAAAGAGCTGGGAATGGATAGCAGCCATGATGCGTGAATGTAAGCATTCCGAGCATCAAGTATAACCTGGCCCTTAGAGGTAAAGTACCCAAGTACTACCTCATAGACTAACAGAAGTTACATAAACATATGAAAAATAATTCAAAAATAAAAAAAACCCTGGATGAAACGCAACTCAGTCATCCTGGATAGAAGTTTGAACTTGAGTTCAAACATGTACTCTGTAAGAGATGCAGGTTTTTTTTGATTATTTTTTGTCCCATTATTTTTATGTTACATTTAAGAAGTTTTGCTTGTGTAAAATCAGTCGATAGTGAAGTCATCCCAATATCTTAACTAGTATTGCTCATTTAATATTGATAATGTTTCTTTTACTACCACTTAAACCCTATACTTGCGGACATTTTCCGTGGGATGTGACGGTTGTCTTGGTCTTGCTGAAACCTTTCTGGAATCTTCTCAGTTTTCTATGTTCTTCCACCTGTGGTGCCATCTGCAACTTTTACAACATCACTCAATATTTTAAACCATTTACACCAGACAAGAGTCACATGCCATATGGATAATAGTGGTTGTGATGTGGAAAGAATACAGCCAAGCATAGTGTTAATTGGCATGACAATTTCTTTCTTGGCTCAGATGCAAAGTTGTTACTGCTGATGTAAATTGCTTCTAGCTTTGTGATAAGTCTGTTAAAGGTAGATGAAATTGACTCTAACAAAATTATATATTTTAATAAATAAACAAAACAAAACAAAAGATTGTTGACTGATCGACACTCTAACAGAAGTTGAGAAAACAAAGAAGCCATAACTACCTTATGATACCTTCCATAAATAACTGAAGCATGCATGTTTATTGTTTAGAATTTATCTAAAGACATGGATACCAGCTAGATCACATTGTCGTCACAAGTATTTTCCATAGTTCAACAGCACATCAACGAGCTCCATTGCCATAAACAACATGGAAACAATTCCGAAAAAGGCAAAGAAATGCAGAGGCTGTAAACCAAAAAATCTGAAATACATTCAGTATGTAAAAAAAACTGACAAAAAGTATTTCTATTCCTTATTATTCCTTCTTCAGAATCCTTAAGTCTTTAGTTGTTTTTTTTCCTTTCTAAATCCATGCTATCATTTAAAATACTGTTTTCATAAATACTCATTTGATCTATTTCTAACTGGAGTTTGCTTTATTATACAAGGGACAGAAGTAAGGTTTATTGATTTACAAGTAATGGGATTAACTAACTAACTTCCTTCTTGTAGGTTGGATATTTTCGGTAAGTTTCCAGTTATTCCACTAATTAGATACTTATTCCATGTAAAATTATTGTTTGTTTACAGGTTAAACCATTTACAAAAATCAAATTTGGTCCAGCTGTGCTAAATATAAATCTTATTTTCCCCTCAATTTACTTTGTGACTGAAAACACAAATATAACATAAAAACCCTTAAACACAGAGCTTCAATATTTAATTTGTTTTACCTCTTTACTAAACACATTTAGTTTATTAACCAGTTGAATAATTTTTAATCCCTACATTTTAACCTCTCCAAACAGTTTTTGATCCCAATGTACATTTGCCTGCAATTTAAACTTTTTTGATCTGAAAATGTATATTGTCATTATACTTTATGCCCACCATTTTAACCATTTTTTCCTGTTTCACGATTTCTTTCATCGTTTTAAAAATAACACAATTCATGATTTATAGCACACAAGTTTATTATCAAATATTTCACGTTAACATACAGTGATGATTAATGATCAGATCATTATATCCTTCTAGTGCACAATGCTTATTTTGTTGCATTGTACTTGATTGAATTCTGAGGATTTGGTGGCCAGCGCCAAAATCCAGTTGGTAAATCTTTTGTTACTGCCTATTAATATTTGGAGCCCGAGTCCCCCAATTCCAATTGTTTTATCTTTCCCCAAACATGTAAAATTGCAGGCACTATATTCTACCCCATCATATCCATTAGCCATAATCCAGTAATTTTAATAACATCACAATCACAAGACTTTCACATTGAATACAGCTCTTGAAATGCGTTTGTAAGCCTCCTTGTGTCAAGCAACAGTCATTTTAACATTATAAATTTTAACCGTTTTCATCCCATTGTATTTTTGCTAAATTTTCATCTAGTAAGTTTCGGCTCATTTACAAGTCATTTCTGCATTTACCTTATTTGCAAACAAGTTTAAGTATCTGTAAAATATCTTTAAGCAGTCTCATTTAGAAGAAGCATGAGATAAGCAAGAATAGTAATAATAATTACTGTTCTAAACTGTTTTTTTTCCTCTGTGCTTTTAAAGAATATATATCTTTAATTCACTTTTCTGTCCACTCCAAAATATTAAAAATGGGTAGCGGTTTTCCTATATATAGTTCAGAATCTGGTCTCCAGATATGCCTTGCTCTTGTCAAAAGCTCAGCCTTTATTTAAATTGGCATGTTCTAATGACTATTGACTTAAAATAACACATCAACTATGGCATTGCAAGCAGCTTAATAAAACCGCAAGACTTCTTTTTTCACGTGTGCAGTACATTTAATCTTCCTTTATACTTCTCTAAAATTAAAAAACAAACAAAGAAACCTGTTACTTAATACTACACAATGTAACGCTGACCTGGATAATCCAGATATGCAGGTAATACAAGTATGAAAACCATAACAGCAGGCAAAGGGACAACTGAAATTCTTAAATAGGTAAACTCCTTTTTTTCCCATGGAGAACACTGGCATGTGTGTTGTTACACATTAAATATTTGATTTCTTTTTCTTGTGTAGTACTCTTTGGGGAAAAAACACAAAAGTAACGCAGTCAAGGAATACATTAATATTTGCCTTTTTTAATACAACTTTTACCATGCTATCCTTTTTTTTTTTAATAATTCCAAAACCTCAGAAAAGGATTTCCTAAGGCCATTCATGAGGAGTTAAAATAAAAAATAAACCCCAGACATCTATACATGAACTTATTGTACACTGAAAACATTTGCAATTCTTTTTTTAAATTTTGCTCAGCACACTTAAAATGAAAGGGTGGCACAATGGCATCATAATCTGCACAGTCAAAGGAACCTGCACTTGATTAACAGCCCGTCCCTCATGTGTCATTGAGTACTCTGGCTTCCTCATAAAGACTTTCCTAAAAAAATAATCTTAACTGAACCACAATATTTAATGGAGATAACTCAAATAAAGGAACTACAAATATATACTGTTAAATATCTTTTACTGAAGACGTAACAGTAACTCACCGTGGCCTGTGTGTAAAAGTCCACTCATTAATAGTCTTGATTCACTAGGTCCACCAGTGCAAGGTTGTATGGTCTAGGAGGTGATCCAGGTAACACCATAGGTAAGGCAGCAATCAGCCCTGAACTGCAGGCCACTCAGTCATAAGATATACATCCATTCATGTTAAACCAGATTCACAGATTCAAACGTACACTTTTTTTAAATGTGGGAGCAAGTCAGAGTTGAAAAAAAAACACCAGAAGAACATGCAGTCTATACAGACTGGAGAGAGGAATCAAACATGGACAACATTCATACAAAAGTGAACTTTTTAATTGAGTATCACATTTTTCAGAAGCTATGACAGGAAGCTTGCCTATAATAATTAGCACCACATCTAATGTACTTATTTCTGTTAGTCTAACCAGAAAACACACACGCACCACACACTGGCTCAGATCTGCTGGCTATCTTGACATCGCAGATGTCAAAATCAGAAGTTGGGCGCCATTCAATCTGCAGGTCTGCTGGCAAAATGTGCTGTGAACAGATCCCTGCTTGCAGCGTCCATCACTAGTCCCCCACCAGTATCCCATTGTCTAATCTCTATTCTTTATACAACAATGGCAATGTTAAGTTTAATATGCCTACTGTGTAAATAAAGACTAAAGTGCTAAAGGTTTCATTATTTTACTTTGCACCTTTTGCTTGCACAAGTTTTTTTTTGGCTCTCACTTTTAAGGTTAAACTCATATGGTTGCTTTTATGGTCCTTGTTTTTATAGTCCCATTTTGCAATTTCTTTTTCAATCACAGATTCCACACAAGGTAAACAAGTACCCACTTACAATTTTATAGAGCTGGGTGGATGAAGAATGTACTTGCAGGGCAGGCTCTTCTATAAGGCTTCAGTTAATGTCCATTAGGATTGGTAGCAGAGACTATTTTTTTCTATTATTCTTTTTCCTTTTCTCACATAAACATAATTTGGCTTCATTTCTCTTTTTCCACTACAGTTACTTCTTCCTTTATGTTTATCATTTGTCACCATGTAGTACTAGGTTGTTGTACCGTGTTAGCCATTATGAATTTAGAGAAAAGCCAAGCAAAATGACACCTTTTATTGGCTAACTAAAAAGATTACAATATGCAAGCTTCGAGGCAACTCAGGCCCCTTCTTCAGGCAAGATGTTACATTAAGAATTTACATTTTTGAAATTCAGTTTGTGTATATATTCGATTATAGCGACGCTGTGAGTAGCATTTGTAGCTGGTTTTGAGTTTGTGTTTAGTAGTTTAAATGCTTAACACACGGTCTAATACTAATTGTGTACTTTATGTTACAGTAAGTGGTGGTGGAAGGCCTTGTCCAGTTTCTTTAGAGTTCATATACACAAGCAATGTCAAGGGTGAAATATACGCAGCAGTGTGCAAACACCTTAGGCACACTATTATTAGACAAATTTTGTTTTACATGTAGAAAATTGAAAATTTCAGATTTTCAAACATTAATTTTACAAAAAATTCAATGTAACAGAGAAATGTTTTTATTTCATTAAACATTTACTTTATAGCTCAATAATCTAGTTCAGGATTAAACAAAAAGGGGCAAATGACCAATGACATACCGAGTTGACAGATTCCTTCTATACCAGTTTCGGCTTTAGTTAATCAGTTTAGTTCAAACTCAATGAACATCCAAAATAAAATGTGAAAGTCTGGTAGAAGTAACAGTTTAGCCTTAAAATCATCAAATTATTACACCATGGCAAGCGTTAGAGAGACAGAGAGGTTAGGAGCATGCGCTGATACAGCGCATTGTTGCACCCACCACACAGGTAGGGCTGCAACGATTAGTCGACGTAATCAACAACATCGACTACAAAAAATCGTCAACGCAGATTTTTTATTGTCGACGTGTCATGAACAGAGGCTCCAGTCACAAAGAACCACTTTGGTTTTAGTAACTGCAATGCACTACATGAACGTCTGCGGACAGTATTGTTTGTTATTGTTTGTCAAGACTGCACACAGTCCTACCAACGAAGAACAACGTCTGAGGAGGAGAAGAAGAATGTAGAGGAAAATAAACGTGGTTGCAATGGCGAGTCGGATAGAGGAGGGGAAGGAGATGGAAAAAATTGAGACAGAAACTTTCTAAAGTGAGGGAGCACTTCACAGGGAAGGGAAAAAAAAAAAAGGTTGAAAGCAGATTAGGAAAAGTGGAGCTTTCTTTTCATGACAGCACCATCGCGATGCATGAGCATCTGAAACGCAAGCATCCCGGAGCTGTGATGCCAATGTCTCTTGAGAATTTATGCTGGCACTTTTAGTTAGTTAGGATCAGATCAGGAGGGGAGGGAGAGCGTGAACAAGACTGAGAAAATAACAGTGAAAAAAGCGAACTTTTACAAGTAGCAAATTTACACCCGATTGTTCGTTTTCAAATAATATTGCATTAGTGCGATGAGGTCTTCTGATTGGTACTATTTAGGTCATATAATAATTTCTTCAAAATGTCACATACAGGTGCTGGTCATAAAATTAGAATATTATGACAAAGTTGATTTATTTCAGTAATTCCATTCAAAAAGTGAAACTCGTATATTAGATTCATTAATTACACACAGACTGATGTATTTCAAATGTTTATTTCTTTTAATTTTGATGATTATAACTGACAACTAATGAAAGTCCCAAATTGAGTATCTCAGAAAATTAGAATATCAATTAAGACCAATGCAAAAAATGGATTTTTAGAAATGTTGGCCAATTGAAAGGTATGAACATGAAAAGTATGAGCATGTACAGCACTCAATATTTAGTTGGGGCTCCTTTGGCCTGGATTACTGCAGCAATGCGGCATGGCATGGAGTCGATTAGTCTGTGGCACTGCTCAGGTGTTATGAGAGCCCATGTTGCTCCGATAGTGGCCTTCAGCTCTTCTGAATTGTTGGGTCTGGCGTATTGCATCTTTTTCTTCACAATACCCCATAGATTTTCTATGGGGTTAAGGGCAGGCGAGTTTGCTGGCCAATCAAGAACAGGGATACAATGGTACTTAAACCAGGTACTGGTAGCTTTGGCACTTTGTGCAGGTGCCAGGTCCTGTTGGAAAATGAAATCTGCATCTCCATAAAATTTGTCAGCAGCACAAAGCACAAAGTGCTCTAAAACTTCCTGGTAGACGGCTGAGTTGACCTTGGACCTCAGAAAACACAATGGATCAACACCAGCAGATGACATGGCACCCCAAACCATCACTGACTGTGGAAACTTTACACTGGATCTCAAGCAACGTGGATTCTGTGCCTCCCCTCTCATCCTCCAGACTCTGGGACCTTGATTTCCAAGGGAAATGCAAAATTTACTTTCATCAAAGAACATAACTTTGGACCACTCAGCAGCAGTTTTAGCCCAGGCGAGACGCTTCTGACGCTGTCTCTTGTTCAAGAGTGGCTTGACACAAGGAATGCGACAGCTGAAACCCATGTCTTGCATACATCTGTGCGTGGTGGTTCTTGAAGCACTGACTCCAGCTGCAGTCCACTCTTTGTGAATCTCCCCCACAGTTTTGAATGGGTTTTGTTTCACAATCCTCTCCAGGGTGCGGTTATCCCTATTGCTTATACACTTTTTTCTACCACATCTTGTCCTTCCCTTCGCCTCTCTATTAATGTGCTTGGACACAGAGCTCTGTGAACAGCCAGCCTCTTTAGCAATGACCTTTTGTGTCTTGCCCTCCTTGTGCAAGGTGTCAATGGTCGTCTTTTGGACAACTGTCAAGTCAGCAGTCTTCTCCATGATTGTGTAGCCTACAGAACAAGACTGAGAGACCATTTAAAGGCTTTTGCAGGTGTTTTGAGTTAATTAGCTGATTAGAGTGTGGCACCAGGTGTCTTCAATATTGAACCTTTTCACGATATTCTAATTTTCCGAGATACTGAATTTGGGAAATAAAAGAAATAAACATTTGAAATACATTAGTCTGTGTGTAATGAATTAATCTAATATACAAGTTTCATTTTTTGAATGGAATTACTGAAATAAATCAACTTTGTCATGATATTCTAATTTTATGACCAGCACCTGTATATTTGTCTCTTTCTTTTTTTTCCCTTGGTGCTGCGCGCTGACATCAGAAGGCATGAACTTACTCAGTGCTAGCAGGAGCATGCAGGTGGCCGGTTGCTTGTGCTACAACATGCTTGACCTGGCGGCGATCAAACCACATGTGCAAGGCATGTACAGGGTCCACTGAGAAAAGAAGAACATTCATGGCTCATTCTTTCCTCTGCATGTCCTAGAGTCCTGTGCACACTGGGCAAGATCGGGGGGGGAAAAAAAAACGCGGCCATTGATTACAACCGCAAGAAGGTATGCAAATTAATATGAATAATGTTGCATCCCTGCCACAATGTTTTCCAAAATGTACTAAGGTCATAAAATGAATAATTCCAAATATCATACATACCTATGTCTGTTTTTTGTCAGTGCAGCTTTGACATCACGGGCCATAAGGTCCATACTAATTCAGCGTAAGCAGGAACACTCAATAAAATTGAATAAAAAATATCAAGTGACAATGAGATACAAATAAGGCAGGTTTGCCAGCGTTTGTGTGTCAGCTTTTATCCATCCCGATCAGAGAATTTCCAGTTCGATTGTCTCAAAACACCACTCACATCTACAGTTATTCCCAGTTTCTGATAAAAAGTACGAGTAACAGCGTCAGATCCCTGGGGGGCGGTAGTATGTATTGTGATCGTGACTGAGAGAATAAAAGTGAAAAAAAAAAAGGTAACTTTTACAAGTACTATACATTTACAGTGGCTAATACAGATGCAAATCAAATGTATGTGTTTATTGTATAATATTAACAATAACAGCAACTCAGTACTCAAAACCAGGACGGAGCAATTGCAGGTAAAGGGCCTTGCTCAAAAGCCCAATGAAGTAGAATCACTTTTGGTATTTATGGGATTTAAACCAGCAACCTACCGAGTACCAGTGCAAATCCCTAGCCTCAGAGCCACCATTCCACCCACAAGAGTTAGGATTGCAACAAAATACAAGGTGGTTAATTCTGCATTGGCAAGGTCTCCCCAAAGCAGAAATTTTGTGGCAAACATGAGTTTCAAGATGTGATGCCTATGTTTTTCTGAAGAAGCACAAGGGAAAGGGCAAGCAAGACAGAAAACCAGAGACACTAAGTGCGGCCATGGAAATAGAGTGCAGCATAGATCAGATTGGTGTGTCTTTGAAACTAGAAGAAAGCCGGTGCCAGTTATCAGTTTTAAAATTACAGAAACCAAAGGACCCAGCTTTATCTCCAAACAGTCCATAGAAATTGTCTTCGTGGATGAGTTACTACTATAAATCCATTACTCTGAGATGGAAAAAAGCCATAAAGACTGTCTATGCATTAAAAGACAAGGACTGGGGTGCTGAAAAAAGTCAGCAAGTGCTTGAGACTTTGGAGTCAAAATTAGCAAATTTTGGCACACTGAAGCAGAGAAGAGATTCAGTGGAGGTGTTGGGCTACATTTCTGCATATAAAGCTGGTGGTCTGGTCAGAAATAATGGAATTCTCACTGTTGAGAAGTATAGTACAAGCAGATTCTTATCCATCACATAACTCCATCAGGGAAGCATCTGAATCAGTCTCAACTTCATTCTGCAAGAACTATCTTCTGCAATGGATGGTATAGCCTCACAGAGCTCTAATCTCAACATAGAGGCTGTCTGGAAATACATGGAGAGACAGAAGCAAGCAAGACAGCCCATGTCTACGGAAGAACAGTGTCAAATTTTTTAAGATACCTAAAACAATCAGCTGATTTTCTTATATAAACTACACAAAAGATTACCTACAAAAAGTGATGCAGTTTTAAAGGCAAAGGGCATTAACAACAAATACTGACATGGCTTTTTTACTGTTTAGTACTCTTTATAATAATGTTGATACTTAGAAACTGTTCATTATTTTTTCACAGCATCTTTGCTTTACAGAATTTTTTTTTTTATATAAACATGCCCTGAGATTTTTGCACAGTACTATAGTTGTGCATTATATAATACCAGCATTATAGGAGAGAAATTGAAAACCTGAAAAAAGATATGTAATTACACATACTGTATGAATCCTTACAACCAATCAACAAATTAATAGCATTGGCATTAGTCTATCAGGTGGTGTTTCATTCTGGTTCTAAGACAATCTGTGCATTCGAACTATGGTTTGATTTTACACTTTACACAGATGTTCAGTACTACTGTATGGTCTTGGTGCTATAATGCTATAGTAATAACCAGTGATACAGAGTGTATATGTTGAGTGATGAATGCTGTTATTTTATTGGGTCTGTATTGCGTTTTATTTCAAGTTCTCAACTGTAATATTACTTTAGGCAATATTATTGACATTAGGCATATTCATACTCGCACCATTGCTCTTCACTCTTTCTGTAGAAATACCATTAAAAATCATTTGTTTTATACAGAATGTATTTTCGATTATAAAACAGCAACTGAGGTTATTTCACTAGTTTTAGTTTAGTAATTTGGCTAAAATAATTACTACAATATTTTATATTACAACTTGTGAGATATTTGGTTATTCTTTTAGATATTTGATATTTATATACCCTTGTAGAAAATAATTTCTTTTGCGGGTATGTTAGAATGCCGCCAGCAAGAATGCCTGTGTAATCCATTGTTTAGTTATCAACATAGATATTAGCTGCACCAAGACTGTTTTTTTTCTATTGCTCTGTGAATTAGAGGCACAGTTGCCTAATTTTTCCCACATTTATAGATTACTTATCTTGCAGTCGTCGGAGGAATTCCAAAACATGTTTCCAAAACACTCACAACAGGCTTGCTGTGGGATCTGTAGACCGTGGCATGGTATCTTTCACTAAGACGTACAAATAAGACTATATTACAAAGTCAAATAAATTTGTAAGATCTGGGAGCCCCCGACTTACTGAATTTCATACCCAGTGATTTTAGTACCGAGTGATATGTCACTTGTTTCCTGAACTAATAAATATTATATCACACTATAAGACAATTCTTATTTATCCATTTCAGTATCAATTAATATCACCAATATTCCAGTATAGATATTAGACACACCTTGTCAGTTTTAGCATTTCTATCATGAGGCACTTTTTTCCCTAAACTAACTTTCTATTTCAGTACCTTCTACCTGAATTCCACTTCACTTTTTTACAATCCTTACCTCAAAATTTCACTATCCCCATCTGCTTTCTGGACCATTATTAACTCTTATTGCATTACCTTTTATAAGCCGTTTTATTTAAAAAAATAGCATTTTATATCTTACAACTCCAATTTCCAAAATGTTGGGACGCTGCATAAATCAAAGCAGAATGCAATGATTAGCAAATCTCATACACTCATTTTATTCATAATAAAATACAGAAAACAAATGTTAAAAATGAGACATTTTACTTTTTCACGGATAATACTATCTCATTTTGAATTTGATGGCAGCAACACATCTCAAAAATGTTGGGATAGGGACAACAAAAGGCTGGAAAAGTAAGTGATACTAAAGAAAAATTTTGCAACTAATTAGGTTAATTGGCAACAGGTCAGTAACAGGATTAGATATAAAAAGAGCATCTTACAGAGGCAGAGTCTCTCAGAAGTTAAGATGGGCAAAGGTTCACCAATGCAAAAAAACTGCATCTACAAATTGTGCACCAAATTCAGAATAATATTCTTTAATGCAAAATTGCAAAGACTTTGAATATCTCATCATCTGAAGTACATAATATTATCAAAGATTCTCAGTATCTGGCGAAATCTGTGTGTGCATAGGACAAGGCTGAAAATCAGTACTGGATGCCTGTGATCTTCATGCCTTCAGATGGCACAGCATTAAAAACAGGCATGATTCCGTCATGGAAATCACCGCATGGGCTCAGGAACACTCCCAGAAATCACTGTCTTTGAACACAGTTTGTTGTGCCATCCTCAAATTCAGCTTAAAGCTCTATCATACAAAGAAGAAGCCATATGTGAACATGATCCACAAACGCTGCAGTCTTCTCTGGGCCAAAGCTCATTCAAAATAGACTGAGGCAAAGTGAAAAACTGTTCTGTGGTCAGAGGAATCGATATTTCAAATTCTTTTTTGGAAAAAAATGGATGCCACATCCTCTGGACTAAACAGGAGGGGGACCATCTGGCTTGTTATCAGCGCTCATTTCAAAAGCCTGCATCTCTGATGGTATGAGGGTGCATTAGTGCCTATAGAATTGGCAGTTTGCACATCTGGAAAGGCACCATCAATGCTGAAAGATTATATACAGATTTTAGAGCAACATACTGTATGCTCCAGTCCAATCCAGACAATGTCTTTTTCAGGGAAGGCCTTGCATATTTCAGGAAGACAATGCTAAGCCACATAGTGCATCTATTACAACAGCATGGCTTCATAGTAGAAGTGTCCCGGTGCTGAATTAGTCTTCCTGCAGTCCAGATATTTTACTAATTGAAAATATTTGGCGCATCATGAAACTGAAAATATGATAAAGATGACCCAGGGCTGCTGAGTAGCTAGAATCCTTTATCAGACAAAAATGGGACAACATTCCTCTCCCAAAAGTCCAGCAACTGGTCTCCTCAGTTCCCAGACATTTACAGACTGTTGTTAAAAGAAGAGGGGATGTTACATAGTGCTAAACATAGCCCTGTACCAACTTTTTTGAGATGTGTTGCTGCCATCAAATTCAAAATGACCTTATTCTTTTCTTAAAATGGTACAGTTTAAATATCTGACATGTTTTCTTTGTTCTATTGTGGATAAAATATGGGTTTATGAGATTTGCAAATCATTGTATTCTTTTTTATTTACATTTTACACAGCATGACAACTTTTTTGCAATTGGGGTTATAAATTTAAATCTACCTTGGATGGATACCTGGTTGGTAAGCAATTTCCAGGAACAAAAGTGGCTCCAAGAGGATATTAGACAAAGCCAGCAACAAGATCAGAAACTACAGTTAGCAGATCTGACCTACCTTGTAACTAGAAGTCATGCAATGTGACATTGGCTTAGAAAGTTATTTTGACAGCTTATGTACTGTACAGTGACCCCTCGCTATATTGTGCTTCGACTTTCGCGGCTTCACTCTATCGCAGATTTTAAATGTAAGCATATCTAAATATATATCTCAGATTTTTCGCTGGTTCACGGATTTCTGCGGACAATGGGTCTTTTAATTTATGGTACATGCTTCCTCAGTTTGTTTGCCCAGTTGATTTCATACAAGGGACGCTATTGGCGGATGGCTGAGAAGCTACCCAATCAGAGCACATATTACGTATTAAATAAAACTCCTCAATGATATACGATACGCTTCCCTCGCTGTGCTTCGCACACTTCAAAGCTCTAACAGCACGTATTGATTTTTGATTGTTTGCTTTTCTCTGTCTCTCTCACACTCTCTGACATTCTCTGCTCTTGACAGAAGGGGTGTGAGCAGAGGGGCTGTTTGCACAGTGGCTGTTTGCTGAGAAGATACGGACGCTCCTCTAAAAAATGCTGAAAGACTGCCTTCACATTGATCCCTTCATTGCGGCCGCTTTATCGCGGTGCTTCCACTTAAAAGCCCAACAGCCCTATTGATTTCTGATTGTTTACTTTTTCTCTCTCTGACATTCTCCGCTCCTGACACGCCCTCTTTGAAGAGGAAGATATGTTTGCATTCTTTTAATTGTGAGAAATAACTGCCATCTCTGTCTTGTCATGGAGCACAGTTTAAACTTTTGACTAAAGGGTGTTATTTCATGTCTAGAGGTCTCTAATAATGTTAAAAAACGTATTTAGAAGGTCGTAAACAGGTTTTCTATGCTCTAACTGTGAAAATATTAGATTTATAAATAAAGAATCCTACTTCGCGGAAATTCATTTATCGTGGTAGAGTCTGGAACGGATTAACTGCAATAAACGAGGGTTTACTGTAATCTGTTGAAAAATTGCTCATTTAGTCTTTAAAATTCCTGTCAACACTTTTATAAGTAAACCGGAGTTTTCACGACATCCAGTTTCTTACTCAAAAACAAATTCTAGCAGTTAGTAAAATACATCACTTAATGTCATTTGGATGCATCAGAAATTCATACAAGCATGTACTGTGTAAAATTTTTGTTTCCATTATTTAATGACCAAAATGTAAGCCTGCAGCGTCCATGTACATGGTGCCAACTCAGTTAAATTAGAGGGAAAGCAAAGATTTCTACATTTAGCAATCTGAGTATGGCAATGGAAACAATCCTCCTTTAATCTGTGGAAGGTGGCGGGCTTTCAGTTTTCATTTGATGCCCACTCCTTCATACACTTTCAGAACCTGGAGCTGACCATGTCCACTTCCTCCTATATTCTGTACGGTCAAACAATTCATAGTTCTAAACTGGCAGTGAACAAAGATGGTGTGAATGTTATCTCCTGTGATGTGCTTTTTCAATGACTTCCTCCTTCCAGGATTGGCAGGGTGTTGACAACACACCAGCCCTTCATATACCCCAAGATTAACCTCTGCTCAATGAAAAGCAGCACAGAGTATTTATGCTTTGCACAGCTCTACTGTATGCCCATCTCAAATAGAAAAAGCAACTGAGATCATATTCACTTTTCATTACTGATGCATTCACCTTCAACCCATTATGAATTTTGCATATACAGATCTTGCCACCGTAAACATGGGTATTACCAGTGGAAAACTAACACAGCCAACAATCATGCCAAGCCATATGCAAATGAATGCATAATCACTGGAGAAAATCATAAATTCTTCCAAAATTGACAGAGAATAGTGGCGCCAATTAAACTGGAGACTTTCTGTAACTAGAGCCATGAATAAATGTTTGCATTGGTTTTTTTAACAAATAAAGGTCTCTTATTTTACATTCTCAAACTTAACATTTCAGCCAGTCCTAACACAACGTTGACCATAGGCTATTTCTTACCATTTGCTTTGGAAACGCAGGTTTAAGAATGAGTGAATTCTGTACATTATAAAAGTTTTGGCTTTTAGGGGAGTTGTACAGTACCCACATTGCCTGAAAACTACAGAAAAATAAAATTTATGGGTACAGTATATAAGCAGTATATAAGTCATCACTGGAGAGAAATAATTGTCTTTAAGGTGGAGTTACAACACAATATGACAATGTGTTAGTGTAACACCACTCACCTTTCCATAGGAAGCAATTCCCTCAAGTGAATAGAAAAAAATGCTGTAAAAATGAATAGGAAAACAAAAATATTGTTCATGTATCCAAAAAAAAAAAAAAAAAGATTTGGCTACAGAAAAGGAAACATTAAATGGAAACGTCTGAAACTCACAGCACACTGCTTTTTCCTTGAAAGCTATTTCTGGACCGCATAATATAAAAAAAGAGGGGATGCAAATGTTGCTAAAAAGGTGTGCGCTTTATTTACAATATGCACAAAATGCATTTCTAGCATGGCGAGACACAAAACTTAATCCCAAACCACTGGGACAGAGAGGTCTACTTCAAAAGTATTTAGAATGGTCATGCTACCTTAATGCTAGAAACAAAGAACTATGACATCCTGTTATATGGTGCAATTGAGAAAACCCTGCCAGAGCAAAAAAGTATAAAGTTTCTTTTAATAAACATACGCCCCTAGAACACATTTTCCTTGTTGGTAAATAACATAATGCACAGCAGTTTTCTTCATATCTGACTTATTTACTGCATCAACGTTCACTGTGCCATCTTTGAATTTGGGTGGCATGGTGATGCAATGGTTAGTGCTGCTGTCTAACGCCACAAATAGATTGACTTTGAATCCCAGCCAGTGTACACTTTCTCAATGTCTGTGTTAAGCTGATATCACATTACATAACTTCTACTCATTGCGTATATCAGACTTAACAACCACAGTTACTGATCTTGATTCTGGACCATGTCAATTTAAACGACTGAAAACTGCTGCTCATGTCACATTTACTGACTAAGTGTGGACTTTCCAGCACAGGCATGCTCGCCTCTTTTTCTGACAGCCAATAATGGGGTTGGCACTGTACAAGGGTATAACAGCTATGATGAGTTCAGCCTCAATCTCACTTCTTTGGTTCTTTTTCCCACTTTCTCTTGTGGTATGAAAAATATAAGATATCAGACAAGCTTCTCTTTTGCTGTGAGGTCCGAAACACCCACCATTCCTAATTTCTTGTTGCTATATTATACAAATTGTACTTCCAGAAAAGCACTAATTGGTTGTCAGGTCTTAGGCACACAAATACATCCGTAAACCTAAAGGCAAAACCTGATTGATTTTATCGGAATGAGACTAATTGGGAGCGAGTCAGTGGGTTTATCACATTACATAACAGGCATCACAAGACAATGCAGCTGACTGCCACCACCTCACTAAGATTATGTAAATGTAAAGGCTACGACTGAAGATCATTGTAACTCTGTGAAAATCATGGAATTCACTTTTCCTGCAGTGTTTCTTGTACCCCAAAAGTTGCTGAGAGAGACTACGGAGTAGTGAAATGAATTGAGCAGCTTAAAAAAAAAAAGGAGAGAAAAGGAAAATTTACATTGCTTAGAGTCATTAGCACTACAACAGACACCTATGTGGCTTTTTCATAAACATTAATGAACACATTCCTGATGACTACATCTCTACAAAAGAGCTACCGTCATGATTACTTTACACTTCAAAGGGCCACAGAGTGTAAACAAAGCATGCTGCCATTACTTGTATATTTTAACTCATTTAAAGTTTCTACATTTAAACAAGTCTACACAAATAGTCACAAACTACAGATTTTGGCAACCACTTCAATACAGCACGATTCTATTAAAATCTTGAAACTTTTTTTTTTATTTAAATCGAAGTTAATGTCCTGCATTTTCAGAATGACTTGGGAATGTGTTAATCAGCCCCGATCAGTGTCAATGTAGCATATTACATTGCTCCAATTTCTGTGTTGGTCTTTATCCAGGCTTTACAGCTTTCCTCCTATTTACTAAGAGTGTCTGTGGTGCCCAATGCTCCCAGGATAGACTCTGCTACCTTCCTGAACTGGACAGAGCAATGGATAGATAGGTAATTTGATAATAAGCTTAATAATATCTACCAAACACTACACTGTGCAACATGAGAAGAAACATTGTTTACTGAACTGAATCTTTCACAAAAAATATTGATATTTTAAAGTATTGGTTACAGCCATAAAAATTCTGGTTACAGTGTGCAACAAAAACTTACACTCAAAACATTATGCACAAGTTATATAACAAGATACTTGGGTGTAAAGCAGAGGCTAACGTCATGCACATTGTTTAAACATTCACCATGCAATCTGTAAAAGAGTATATTCAAACTGTTTGCTTTTTTTTTTTTAAATGGTGTAGGGCAGGGGTCCTCAAATGCAGTCCTGGAGGGCCCCAGTGGCTGCAGGCTTTCATTCTAACCATTTTCTTAATTAATGACCTGTTTTTGCTTCTTTTGAATTAACTTTATCTGACTTGTTCTTGAAAACTCAGCCCCCTTAATTGTCTCTTTTTCCTTAATCTTAATTAGCAGTCAAACAATAATGAGCTATAAAACTTGAGCAGCAAACTGTGTCAATCGTAAAATTTTCTGAAAATAAAGAAAGATTAAGGTCTCAGGAATGTTGATCTACTCAGGTCCCCAAAACATTTTAACAGTGCCCTCAGAAAAGAGAAAAATCAATAATTTTAGAAATGCACAATAAGAGCAGCAATAAGCCACTGAACTAAAGAACGAGTTTAACTAATAACAAGAATCAGAGCCTAAGTAAGCAACTGCTTGGAGTGAAGATAGTTGGAGATTGAGGCCCTGACTTAGTTGGTCTTCTGTTGACTAACTCACTTCATATTTCAATTCTGTTTGGGTGCCATTTAAGGAAAGAAATGAAGCAATTCTGAGAAATGATGAAGAAATTTAGAGGAACAGATCTTAAAATAAGTCAATTAAAATTAATTCACAAGAAGTTAATTAGCAGCAAAAACAGAGTACTAATTAAGAAAAGGATTAGAATGAAAACGTGCAGCCACTGGCCCCCTCCAGGATCGGAGTTGTGGACCCCTGGTGTAGGGCATCTCTAACCCATAACTGTAATTGGAGCTCATTGACTGTAATGCCTGACACCTATTTAGCTTTATGAGAAGCACTTAGCTATGACATCTACAGCCTTTTTTTCTGCCTAGACTGTGAATGCTTTAAATCATGTTTTCAATATTATCAAGAAGTGGTATAGTGGTGTGTGTGTTATTAATCTAAACAGATTACGTTTGCCTATTATTGTAACTTAGTTGAAGATCATATAAGAGTTATTTGGGTATTTCTTTTCTTTTGCAACTGTACAGGGATCAATTATGTTTTCTGATCTTACTTCAAAATAGAGAAGACAGTAATTTGAAATATTTTTATTTTTGAAGAGTCTGGATGAACAAACAGATGGAAATGACACTCGAGTAGCTTCTCCTTTTTGTGCTCACTGTTACAGGCATCTGTGACTGTTTTTGTTAATTCTGGATACAATTAAGAGAACCAACCCTTTATAACATAGCTAATTAAAACAAAATAAATGAACTGAGTAAAGATGTTCCTACTTAAAAAAAACCTATGCAAAAACATGCCAAAGATTTTTAAAAAAATGATTTACTTGACAGAAGAAAAAACATAAAAAGGCAAGGTAATTAAACAAGATATCCAATTAACTGGATTATGAAATAGTTACTGTGATGGTGATCCTGAGGAGTGAGTTCATTATAATCAAACAAAATTACAATAACATAAAAATACTCCTTTAGTAGAAATGAATGCCCTTTCAGACGCCACTATTTTAAAACAGTAAAAACTGATCGATTGTAAACTCTAAAATCTGGCTTTGGCTTGCACATATTTACATTACTTTCTAGCTTTTTGTGAACCTATTCAGTCTTCTCGTTTTATAGCCGATACATGTTTGGAAGTGTTTATTATATTTGCAAGTGGTAAATATTTACTTATAAGTGACAACTGAGAATGACAATAGCCCTGTCCATGGTAGTGATTTAAATGATCTTCAACACACTGCATGATAAAATGCATTCCTGAAAGAAATCTTTAAAAAATGGCGTGAAATGGTGCATTACTGTTAGCATTGTGAAATGAGTATGAACCCCTTACTCCCAAAGTCTACCAGAAATTATATGCATACTCCGAGGTGTCTTTATGTCAAGCGAACAAAAGGAACTCGGTTGTATGCATGTCAATTCCAAAATGAGATTGTTGTTGCCTTTTTTCTTGATGTTGCCAGAGTACCCTTTCAGTACTCATCACACAACTAAAACACAGAACAAGCTCTTATAATGGAGCAGTTAGGAAAAGCTGATTATTATTCTGCAGTCTGTAGTGAGCTGCACACGTGTTCTACTGTATAATGTATTAAGGCTGAAATATGATTTGAGACCAGTAACCAAGGGACCTTATATGTCTAGTGTTTTCAAATTTCAGAAAAAGATCAGGACCACTGCCCCACCTTAATCTCCAGTTTAAGATGAAGTGGTCATATTCATTTTTGCCATTACAATATCAAGTGCATGGAATCCGATTTGGTAAAGCTCACAGAAACAAAACATCAGTGCAAAGATACAACATAAGGACACCAGTGTGATCACCAATCCCCAACAGGCCCCTCACAACCAATTTGACAAACACACTCAGATCACCTTATCCAATTGTACTCCTGTATGGATTAGTGCTTTAAAATAAGTCAAAATAATGTTTAGCATTTAGTTCCAAATCATCTGCATGTGAAAGTCTCTAAACTTGAATTTGAATCAAATTCCCAGTTTGGTTATCTGAATTGCATTCAGCAAGTGAAATAAATATATAAGGTGAATTTAAATCAGAAGGCCTGACTTGGCCACTCCAACACTTTCCTTTTTTTCTACTGATGAGCCACTATGTTTCACCGGTATTATTATGCCTTCTGAATAATGAATTACCAGCCAAAGATTGTAACATTTTCTTGTATATGTGTAGGCATGATTTGCTCCATTACATCCCCAATTTCTTTGCTGCAGTAACCATTAGTTACATTTTTCAATAAAGGGAAGTGAGCTGGTTGAAAAGCATTGTCCAAAATCATGACACACTCCCCAAGTCATATTGCACAAAACAATATGTATGCCGTGGACTGTCTTCTGTTCATTTCTCTCTCCACACGTTTATTTTTGTGTGTACACTGTTTTTGCCTTACAGAAGAAAACAAAATTTTAGTATGGAACCTAAGCAAGCTTTTATATATGAGGCCACGTTGATTTTTTTTATGGATTTTGAATGTACTCACTAGGTTCATTAGGCTCTATAACATGCTGTTAACTTAAGGGATCAATTAAAATAAACCCAAAAGCATATATGGGAGGGGTAAAATAAGCTTCCTAAAGAGACACAACTTAAATGACTGCAAGTGAAGAGAAGAGGGTGCCCTGCCTTCGACTGGTGCCACATCTACAGTTAGTCATTGAACAATTAGTGTGTGATATAAAGTGTCTTACACACATGCACCTCTTTAGAAAGAACTTGTTTATGCATCACATCGAGGAACTGAACAAAAATGACCCATGTTTAGATGTCCAAAGCACCTGTGTATTTTACAAGGCTCACGGTATTGCTCAAGTGTAATGGAAAAACCTAGCAACTGCCATTTTTTCCAAAATGGAGTTTAGTTTTTGGATTTACTAGATCTTTCCTTATGTTATAAGGTAGTGGTGATGACCAAATAGGTCTTCATCCTGGTCATAGCACTATGGAAGAAGCTAGTATGTACAGTACACAGTATTTTACATACTGCAAGACAAAAACCTACAAACTTCACTGATCAATGAGGAAAGAATGGCTACCAATGAAAACTCTGGATTATGATCATGTGATTTAAATAGCAGGTGTTAATTCGAGAAAAAGAAAAAACTAAACTGTGTAAGTGAAGCTCAGGAAAAATGGAATTTAGAGATTGTTAATTATAGGGGCAACAATTCTGTCAATTTGCCGAACACTTGAAAGATGTGACATACTAGGTTTTTCCACAGTCGGTGAGATTGTATGGGGAAAATCCTACCCTCCCCCATATATGGTCTTCCAGCACACTTGCTAAATGAATAAATTGCGTGCTGTTTTGGAAACGTGGGAATCTGGTCAGACTACTTCAGGTCGTAATAATGACAAAGTGTATGCTGCAAACTTTAGGAGTCTCCTATAAAGTGCAACTTCGAGAAAGTTTACATTTAAAGCCAGCCACACTCCAGTTTGCATGCGGTTTATTTTTTGGCTTTATGTTCACCATATTCGTCTGTCCATTTTTCACTTTCAAAGTTATATGGGGACAAGGAGTACATAACAGAAATCCTGGAAACATGGATAGGCTCTGGCTCTATACTATCCCATCATGCAGATTTGGCAGTCTCTTTGGTTAGTATGTGCGTGTCCTACAATGAGCTGGTGGTATTTTAGCCGTTAGAATGTACCCCATCAGCAGTAGTAGCACCAGTGGCTGACCTACATACCAGATGTATTTCCAGAAAATTAATCCAAACGTGCAAATAATTGATGCAGTATTTTATACTTGAAATTAGCAAGGGACCTTTTATGGAAATACGACACAATACGCGCACTTATTCACGGGGATAAAGCAAAATTAACATCCAATTTAGAAACAAGCATGACAGGAAATGTTGGCATAATTTAAAAAAAGAAGCTGTCTATTACTTGCTAAACAACTTTTAAAAATTAATAAGCACGTCTGAATTAATACAAGGAAAGCAAATAAAAACATCATTTTTACAATCGCTCAAGCAGTGCCTTATAAAAAATATCATTATTGGAAATAACAACTGAACAAGAACTTGAAGTGTGAGCTCCGAGAACAGCCAACAGTGGCTTAACATTCGCCTAGGCCAGCGATGCTCCTCTCGTATTTAGCCTGTTCGAGAAGATACCGACTTGGTCGGAAGCCTTCGGGATGTAAACAAAAGAGCGCAGACTTTTTAATACAGCACAACACTTAGACGACAAAGCAGCAAGAAACTTGAAATCCTCAGTGACCGCCTGTAAAACGCATCCTTTTTTTGATCACAAATCGACTACATATACTCCACATCCTTATATATCACGGATCGACTACGTGTTAACACCGCGGGCGCGCACCCTCTTATGGGAAACTTAGTGCGGCTTCTTCACCTGCCGTGCGTTAACCCTTTACGCATGCGTCATCGAGAACAATTTGCTGGGTGAAGCTTGAAAAAGTAGTTTCCTATCAACCACACCAAAAATAAATCCTTCATACGTTCACTCACGAATCTTTAGTATACATGTATAAGAAAATTCAGCACTCCGAGAGCCGGCTTCACACGTACCTGTTGGCAAAAGACAAGCAAGAATGAATTTCCTCATTGTGATAGTGAGGTCCTCGAAATGTAGCCACGGAGTGAAAGCAGTTCGTCCTTCTAAATAATTAACTCTCTTTCCTTTTCCTTTTTTTTTCGGTCACATAATGATACAGAGTCTGAATACGCTGAAAGTTTTCGTTCGAAGGTGTTTATCCCAGCCCAGTGGCTCACCGTTTCCAAACCGGTTTCAGTTTCTTACGCATACTGGCGCACCAGCGCTACCTTCCCCCACCCATTCAGTAGACTAGAATTACAACAAGCCCCACCCAGAAACAGGTGAATCACGTGACGTTCAGCGGCCAGGGCCGGAGGTCTGCGGCATTAGCGAGACGGTAAACTATGACATCGGTAGGGAATCGAAGAATGTAATAAGGTACAGTATGTATGAGGTGTAGAGCTACTCTACAGACGTAACACCAGTATAACTGAGCTTGTATTTCTCCCTTTCTGTTTATCATTAGGATGACTGCAGTCAAGTCCTCATGAAGGTGGGAAGTGATGAGCAGTGATTGAGATGTTTGATGATAAAGGGAGTAGTTTGGGCCACACTAATGAAACTTGAGCGACTGGGACACAAATTATGGCAAAATGTTACCACTGTAATCAGATGCTTCATTTGACTCTGCTATTGACAGTTGACACTTAAAATGTCTGTCCTATGTACAGGTAATGCTTCCAAACATTGAGTCTGAGTCTGAATGATGTGACTTTTGCAGTCATTCTCACTAGAAGTTATACTGAGGTAGGGGAGGGTATTTCACATTTACACGTCAGGTTGTAGACCTAATATTAAAGAAAGATGAAGTAGTAGAAAGGGCAAGTCCCTGAAAAGGTGTAGGGTCTGGGGCAGTTTAGCAAGTGTGGGTTTCCTATGTGGTGGGTTCAACATGTATTCAGACCCCTTCACTTTCTGCATACATTATTGTCTTGTAGATTTAATTTTAAATGTATACATTTGCTATTTTATTAATGCTATTAATTTCCACTCATTAACTAATAATGACAAAATGAAAACATGTTTATTAAAAGTCAAAAAGTGAAATTTTGCATTCATGTAAGTGTTCAGACCCTTAATTCGGCACTTTTTTGAAGCCCCTTCATGTATTCTTGCTTAAGTCTCTGCAAGCTTTGCACACTTGGGAGTTGGGCAGTGTACCCCATTCTTCCTGGCAGATCCTCCCAAGCTCAGTTAGATTAGCTGGGAAGCATCTGTAAACTGCCATCTTCAAGTCTCTCCTCAGATGTACTGTGGGGTTTTAATCGGGGCGTTGGCGGGGCCACTAAAACACAGTCAGAGTCAGCATTGTCTTGACAGCATGTTTTGGGTCACTGTTGTATTTAAAGGTAAACTGTCCCCCAATCTGTGTTTGTTTACACTCTGGAGCACATTTTCCTTCAAATATGATCAGTCACCCTGTCCCTGCTTAAAAGCACCCTCATAGCATGATGCTGTCACCACCATATTGATACTGTTATTCAGACAGAATGCTTGGAGTTCTAACCAAAGAGTTCATTTTTTGTCTCATCAGACCAGACCAGAATTTTTTTCCTCATGTCCTCAAAGCAGGTCCAAGTGGGCTGTTATATTCCTTTTTACTCAAGAGTGGCTTTCGTGTACAATGAATACCTTTTTGATGGAGTACTGCTGAGATGGCTGTCCTTCCAATAAGTTCTCCCATATCCGCAGAGAACTTCTGAAGCTCTGTTAGAGTGAACATTGGGTTTTTGGTCACCTCCCTGACAAAGACTGTTCTTGCTGGTTACTTGGTTTTGACATTAGGACAATCTGGATGAGAACAGGGCATTCAGCTCAACAAAGCTCACCAGTCCTATCCACTTAATTCATCCTAAATAATACCAGCCCAGTTTTGAAGATCTCTAAAGTCCTACTGTCTACTAGAATACTTGGTAACTTTTTCCATGTATCCGTGGTTCTCTGTGTGAAGAAAAACTTCCTAACATTTGTGCGAAATTTTCTGTTACCAAGTCTGAAACTGTGTCCCCATGGCCTTGATGAAGTCATTTTAAAATAAAAGTCTTGATCCACTTTGCTAATTCCCTTCAGAATTTTAAACACTTCAATAATGTCTCCTCCTAATCTTCTTTTGCTTAAACAGAAAAGGTTCAGCTCTTTTAATCTTTTGTCATAATTCATCAACTGTAGCCCTGGAATCAATGGAGATGCACTTCTCTGGACTCTTTCTAGTGCTTCTACCAGGGCTGTCTTAACGCATGGGCACGCTGGGCAGTTGCCCGAGGACCCCACAAGCATGGGGGCCCCATGTTAATCTATTTATGTTGTGACTTGTTGAGCTGTTGTGTAGGCAGGGATCCCAGTGCACTGCTTTGCCGGTGGGCCTATAATACTGTTAATACAGCCCTGGCTTCAATGTCTTTTTTGTAGCCTGGAGATCATAACTATACACAGCCCTCCAGATGAGGCCTCACCAGTGCAATATAAAGGTTGAGCAGAACCTCCTTGGACTTGTACTCCATACATTCTGCTATATAACCTAGCATTCTGTTAGCCTTCTTAATGGCTTGTCTGGTAGTTGATAGAGTCTAGTCCACTTGACCCTTAAATCCATCTCATAAGGTGTACTTTTGATTTTCCCATTGTGTAACATTTACTTACATTAAAATATCACATTCCCTTTGGCTAGATGACCAACTCTGGGATGTGGAAAAGAGGTTCCAAACGTCTTCCATTTCACAATTATTGAGACTACTGCACTTCTGGGAACACTTTTAAAAATGAAGTTTTAGAAATGGTTTTATACCCTTGGGCCTGATCCAAGACAAGTGTCAGTGAGATCTACAGAGAGTTCCTCGGACCACTTGGCTTGCTTTTTGTCATGAGCCGCAGTGTGAATTGTGGAACCTTCTATACACAGGTATGTGCACCTTTCTAAATAAAGTCCATTCAATTCAGTTTGCCACAAGTGGACTCCCGGCGAGTTCTAGAAACATTCTCTCAAGGAGAATTAAAGCAAACAGGATGCAGCAGACCACAACTTGGTGTGCCAAAGCAAAAGCTCTGAATATTTGTATAAATGAGTTTTTGATTTTTCCTTGATTTGCACATCTTACTGAAAAAAATCTTTTCATTTTGTCATTATGTATATTGAGTGTAGATTGATGGGCACACATGTCAAATTTGTCCCTTTAAATTAAACCTACAACACAATAAAGTGTGCAGAAAATGAAGAGGTCTGAATACTTTCTGAATCCACTGTATAATATGCCAAATAGAAGTAATTAAAAATAAATGTTCAAATGTTGTCATTACATTCTGAACCATTATAATATGTTGCACATTTATTCGAATGTATGGAAGAATTTCTAAGTGCACTTTACATGTGACGTTATTGACCCAATAAACATAAGGCTTATTCATGAGAATCACTGCAAATTATTTTAAATGCTTTATTCTCCTCCCTTTTACTGCAGTCGTGTTAAACACTCAAACCCAAACATTCTGCTCCTTTTCAATGGAGAACACATTTAATCGCTTTTGAGGCAGACTTGTTCTTAAAACAGAATTAAAAACACTTATTGGGAGTGGCCCAACGACATTTAACCATTTACAATTCCTGTTAAAACACAACAGTTCCTCCTGTTTAGTCCGGCAGACATGAGCGGTTTGTGTTAGGTTTGCCAAGGAATTTGACAAGTGCCCCTGAATTGAGCTGGGAAAGGTAACATTAAATTAAAATTGGGGTTTAATGACACATATCAGTGTTTACCTTTAAAAATACTGGATCATCCTGTTACTACAGACAATGTTACTTCATAAATAGGCAAATGAAAATAAGTTGCTAACTTTAACCTTGAGCATAAACCTTCTAAAACATACAGCTGGTTGACAACAAAGCACAGAACAGCAAAAACACCAGCTTCTAGGAAATTGAATCCACTTCATCCATGTTTTTAATGATCATATAGTGTTTGTCCTGGCAGGTATGTCTGATTTAAGTACATTCAGCTCAAGGTTAAGGACTTGACCAGCTGTCTAGCTGCATAATAAATACAAGGAGGAGATCCACAGAGGAGAACCCTGGCAACATCAGCTTACCTGAAGCAGTGTGGGTACAGGTGATGGTTACTTTAAAATTTCCTTCTACCTGGGGTTGTGGGGGTAACAATGCTACAGTGTATCCCACGAGAACAAAATATTGTTGAGGACACAAACAAAATTTTACTGATGTTCAGAAAAGCTGATTAAGGTGGTACCCTCCAAAAGATCCTCTCAAAGACCGGACCCCAATGTGGTCACTCCAGTTGCCCTTCCTTAAGGATAGGCCTGGTAGTCGGCTTAGTTTAAGAAATATTGTAAATTCCCCCCTGAGGAAAAATAATGTTCTGTCTATCTAAAAGTTCTGTCTAACAGAGGACAAACCCTTACAAGTATACACTTTATCCCATTAAATTACACCAGCAGCCGCTCTGTATTTCATATGAGGTACTTTTTTGGGCTTTGAAGAGATGTGGAGGAACAACCCCCTACAAGATGCCTGTGGGAAGTTCAGACTATGGACTCTGATACAGAGAGAAGCACACTTGTAAATAACTATAGCCAATTCTGTTGTCGTGAACTAGGAGTGCCAAGCACTACAGAGTAAGCACTTCTAATACTGCCTAGAGGGGGATATCATCATCAAACTCCAGCTAATAATAACAGCAAACACAGAGTCTTTATAAAACGAAAGATTAACTCTTCACAAAAATAGTATTCCAAATAAAAATGAAGCTCCAATGGACACAAAGGCAAAATGGCATTCCCTGTGACACAGGTGTGCGCTTGGGGAACAACTTAAGGGCTTGGTAAATTATAGTACTCCCCCGAAACACACGAGGGCGCTAAAAAATAACAATTTCTTTTCCCCTCTGCAGAGAGGAAGATTGACGTACCTCCATCCATGATATCACTTCCAGGGTCACTCCAGCTGGACCCGCCTCTTCCTCCCAGAAACCATCAGAACTGGAAATGTAGCCATCTTGTCCATACTCTGTGAACTAACCAAGAAGTCTCAATGATTGCATTTGACACAAACTTTTTTTTTTGTGCTCTTTCCATATACGGGGTTCGCCTTTGAGGTGCCCCTGACCTTTTATAATTGTCTTGTCATTATACCTGTGACAAGAATGCAATCCAAATCAAACAAGTCACAATGCTGTTTCCAAATTCCAGGTAAAAAAAAAAATGGAGCAGAAAGTCGAAAAATCTGAGATCTAATAATTCACAAAAATCACAATAATTGCACTCACTAACTCCCTAGCGTATTCACAATGAATCACCAGGAAATGTGGAAGACCCACTAGATATATACGTCCGAGGTGAGTTCCTGGTGGTGACTGGCAGGTGACCCCATCTCTTGGAGGGATTCCCCCACAAAACATCAAACATAACAAAGGCAGCTTAAATACAGTACATTGACAAAACCAAAAATAAAGAAATATGCATATCAGCAAGATAAGTAAAAAAAAAAATCAGAAGTGAACAAAAGTGACATAAAACCTGAATTTGATCTCCAGCCAGAGAAGACATGATAGCTGTGAGGTACACGGTCAGAAGAACTACAGTATGCAGCGCTGTCTCGACCATGTAAGATGTCTGCAACTGCAGCAAGCAAGGCCACTTCCTTTATGGTGGCAGGTGGCAATGCCCATGCTTGTATGTGTAGGTAGCAGCTTTAGACACCACTGTCTTAAAAACAGAAGCTAATTATAGATAGATGTACATAAGATGCATCCCCAAGGACAGCAGAGAGCAGCCAGCCACCTGCTTCCCTGCCGTGAAGCCCAAAGGAAGCCATGTTTTGGGAAACCTTGAGGTTCTGTGGGCAAGTTGATTCTAATGGGTTTTAGGCATGGATGAAAACAGCTAGAAGTCAATCAGAATTCTCAAAAGTAATTTTAATCAAAGGCCACCTAACTTGACAAAATAGGAATAGATGAATATCAAAGTTCTCAAGATTAAAAATGTACAGAACAGAAGGGTAAACAAATGTCAGCCGTATAACACTTCTTCCTTTTGTACTTTTGGTTCCATAGTCTTCTGATCCATTATGGGGGCATTATACTGTTTAGAGGGTTGTTACTATCACATGTACAGAATTCAGAGGCATTCTTACATGCATATGCTAATCAACAACAACAACAACAACATAATTTCAGCAAATTACGGATCCTGTCATGCTATAATTTGGTAAAAGGTCTGCGTAAAATCAGTACACAGTAAAGGCAAGCTTTCAAATCTGTTAATCCCCTTGGGATTAATAAAGTATCTATCTATATATCTATCTATCTATCTATCTATCCATTTTCAGAACATGCTTATTTCAAACCAGGGTTTTGGGGAGCCAGATCATACCCTGGTGCAATGCAGGAACCAGCCCTGAATGGAGAATTCCTAGTTTGTTGGTGGGGACTCTCAAATGATACAATAATATATCGGATAGCTTAGAGTCCCCAATTAACCTAACACCCCATCCTGGAGAAGTAGAGCAGAGGGAAGCTGAGGTAATCAAAAAAGACCTGCACAGACGTCGGAAGAATGTGCAAACTGCTCACTGTCTGTTTTTGAACCCTGTGTCTTGAAGTGCTATTGTGATCTCTCCACTTCCGCTCCCATGTCACACCCAACCATTCAAATCATGTTCATTCTTAAATGCGCAAAATATTTGCTTTCTCTGACTTTTCAAAATTTGGGTCACACTGGCACATTCATTTGCACTTTAGGAATCATCTAGATGCCTAAATAGTGCTGGCATTAACATAATTATGACAGAGTAATGGCAGGCCTTGTACGGGTCAATCTGACAGGCATCTATTCCCAGGGTACATTAACACACATTTTGATCCACTGGAAAAGAAGCCAGTTAGTCATTTTCTAACTCACTTAGTCCTGAACAGGGTTGTGGGGGTCAGCTGGAGCCTATCCCAGCTAGCACAGGGCACAAGGCATGAAAGATCCTAGATGGGGTGCCAGTCCATCGCAGGGCAAATACACACCCCAGTCACACACTGGGCCAATTTAGAATCACCAGTTTATCTAACCTGCATGTCTTTGGATTGTGGGAGGAAACCAAAGCATCTGCAGGAAACTCATGAGGAACAGGGAGAACATGTAAACTCCATGCAGGGAGGACATGGGACATGAACCATTCAGCCTCAATGAAGTGTGCTATAAAACACTGTAAAAATAAGTCTGATCTGAATCAATCTACGTTTATCTTTAAAGATGCTGTATAGATAATGTGGTGTATGGCCGGCTGTTCATTCTGGCCAATACCCCCAAGCCGCCAGGTGGAGCCCTCCCTGCAGTATGGAGGTGCCCCGAAGACCAGCAGGGCATCAAGGACATTGGAGTCTTTATGCACAGCCTTGCTGGATACCATGGGGGCCACTTGGAGACGCTGCAGGGAGGAACGATGTTTATTTGCTTTACGCCCCAGAAGTACGTCCGAGTCACATGGACAAGGGGAATGACAATGCTTCCGGGGTGAAGAAAAGGACTTTTGATCTGACCCGGAAGTGATAGGAGATCACATGGACTGGGGATTGGAATACTTCCTGGTCAGGGAGGATAAAAGGATTGTGGGAGCTCCCAGACGGCGAGCTGAGCTGGGTGGAAGGGTAGCAACGCGTCTGGGAGTGGAGGAATTGTTTATTGTATTGGAGAATTGTGATTATTTAATGAGTATTGTGGAGTGGAGGGTGCTTTGTGCATTACTGTTAATTAATAAAGTCTACTTTTGGACTTTTATCTGGTGTCTGGCATCTTGGACAAGGGTTCAAGGGAGCGATAGTGCCCCCTATCTGTCACAATAGATAGATAGAAAGATAGATAGATAGAGTGGGTACTACAGCAGTGGCAAATGTGCAGCATTGCAGGTGGTCTTCTTGAAGGTTATCATGTGTATGTCTCATGATTTCAAGGGTCTATTAAAGTAAAGCCCAGTAAAAAGCTGTCATGAGCTGTGACTGCTCCAGCATTTTAAAACATCTTGACACTTGTAAAGCTGACTGCTTCAATTACACTTTTAATCAAGGAGAGGTCACTTCACTTGAGAAGCGAACTCTGACTGCAGGCTTTTCCTCTCTTTAAACAGAGAAAATGGCTACAAGTTGGCTGCATTGGACAATTAGTTTTTCCAGATGAACTTTCAGTAAACCAAAGCGTATTGGGAACATGGTGAAAAAAAATTGGAAAAGAAAAATTGGGACACAATGAAGAAGAAAAATAACCTTAAGATCATCTAGTCTATATTTCAGCTTTCTTAATGTCTCAAATTAATTTATGTATTTTCTGTTTACATTGTAATTACATTGAAGATACTGTGGAGGTGACAACACTGTCAGAGGATAATTTCAGTATTTTTCAAGCAAAAGTTATTCCTTCACAGTCGTAGCATATATTAATTCGCCACATTGTGTTCCAAAGTGAAGAATTTTTTTATAAATTTTATAAATTATGTAGCCTGTTCTTGTATTTTAAGATGGAGGTCATGGAGCTTGGGGCCCATGAAAACAAAACCCTTAAAACTTACCAAAACAGTATACTTTGAAGCAGCAAAACTTTCGATTTGAGAAAACGTGAGGGCAGGGCCATCTTAACGTATTGCACAATAAACATTGCCAAGGGGCCCCAGGAGCATAACATCCCACGACATTTCTGATGCCTATGTAGTTTACTCGGGGAGCCTAGGATGCTGTTAAGACGGCCCTGCGTGAGGCATGCTGTGCCAACAAAAGTAAACTGCAAATAGTAAATTGTTTCATAGGATGGAGGTTACGATATAACTCCTATTTTGCTTGTCCTTTAATGTACTTATTTATCTAATCTAATCTTCTGAAACCAGTTTTCCTGGTGAGGGTTGCTCTGGATGGATGCACCTATTTATAATAAAATGATATATAAACGTGATACAAATAATACAGCTCTTAATTGTGACCTAAGTTTAATTGGCCTGCTAGTTCTCCTGTGAAAAAACCTGCACCATTGAAAGAATACATGTACATGTAAAGTAATGCACAAGGTGTAAACAAGTGTCTCCTTTGGTTGGAGAGTTTCAATACTGAACCTATGAAGCCTGCAGCCTTTATTCCAAATACTTTACTATACTTCAGACTGTGTCTGCTCTGCTTAGTATACATAAGAATACAAAGGTATAAAAATGTATTCTTTTAATGTGGCATGTTTTGTCAAAACTGAACTGGCAGGCAAATGCCACTAAGATCACAATGAAGAGCTGTAGTATTTGTATTACTTTTATTTATCATATTGTTTAATATATATATATATGTATATATATCCATCCATCCATCCTCCTGCAGCACCTTGAACAGAGATGCCCAGACTTCCCTCTCCCCGGCCACTTCTTCTAGCTCTTCCCGGGGAATTCCGAGGTGTTCCCAGGCCAGCCGGGAGACATAGTCCCTCCAGCGTGTCCTGGGTCTTCCCCGGGACCTCCTTCCGGTTGGACGTGCCCGGAACACCTCACCAGGGAGGCGTTCAGGAGGCATCTTGATCAGATGCCTGATCCACCTCATCTGACTCCTTTTGATGCGGAAGAGCAGCGGCTCTACTCTGAGCCGCTCCCGGATGACTGAGCTTCTCACCCTATCTTTAAGGGAAAGCCCAGACACCCTGAGGAGGAAACTCATTTCAGCCGCTTATATTCGCGATCTCGTTCTTTCGGACACTACCCATAGCTCATGACCATAGGTGAGGGTAGGAGCGTAGATCGACTGGTAAATTGAGAGCTTTGCCTTATGACTCAGCTCCTTTTCCACCACGACTAACAGATGCAGAACCCGCATCACTGCAGATGCTGCACCGATCTGCCTGTCAATCTCACACTCCATTCTTCCCTCACTCGTGAACAAGACCCCGAGATACTTGAACTCCTCCACTTGGGGCACAATCTCGCTCCAAACTCTAAGAGGGCACTCCACTCTTTTCCGGCTGAGGACCATGGTCTCAGATTTGGAGGTTCTGATTCCCATCCCAGCCACTTCACACTCAGCTGCGAACCGATCCAGAGAGAGCTGAAGATCACGGCCTGATGAAGCAAACAGGACAACATCATTGGCAAAAAGCAGTGACCCAATCCTGAGTCCACCAAACCGGACCCCCTCAACACCCTGGCTGTGCCTAGAAATTCTGTCCATAAAAGTTAGGAACAGAATCAGTGACAAAGGGCAGCCCTGGCGGAGTCCAACTCTAAATGGAAATGGGTTTGACTTACTGCCGGCAATGCGGACCAAGCTCTGACACCAGCTGTACAGGGACCGAACAGCCCTTATCAGGGGGTCCGGTACCCCATACTCTCGGAGCACCCCCCCACAGGATTTCCCAAGGGACACGGTCGAAAACACCTTTTCCAAGTCCACAAAACAGATGTAGACTATACAGTATATATCTATATATATAAAATTCTTTTTGCGTTTGAAACGGAAATTACGTTTGACAACAGAACATAATACAGGAACTAATCACTTCATTTGTGGACGCCATTTTTATATCGTCTTTATGAATTGTTATTATTTGTGTGAGAGTTACTTTACTGATATTGAAAAAAGTAAACACAAACATGCCGATCTATCCCATAGAAGTGCGCCCCGCATCGCCCTCTCCCAGCCTTCCTCTCTGGACTCCAGCGCTGACCCATTCGCCGCCAGGCACATTCTGACAGAGAAGTTTTATTTATTCGTCCACGTCACTGTCGTGGAAACTGCCACATTATAACTTTTTTTAATTGGCAGTACATGATAGTAGAAGAGATGAGGAAAACAGCTTTGCGTCTTTCTACTTTTAAACTCAGCCGAGCTGTAAACAATGTGAAGACGACACCGCCTTCAGCGGCAAGGGGTCGTGAGAACAAAGTGGACGCTCGGAGGCGCGGAATGTCAGGCTGCTCTGCCAGGTTGAGAGCTTCGCAGTTTCGGGCAGCATCCTCTCTTCTTACACTGTTTGTGACACTTCGAGTGGCCCGTCGGCTCCTGGGAGAGTGGAAATCATTGTGAATGAGTGTGATTGGTGCCATCAGAGCAAAACTGTCTTTGTAAATTGCACTTTACGACTACTTACTGTCCCTTAAGGTGAGTTCGGGTCACTAAAGCCCCAAAACATTCAGGGTTGCTTTTGAAATAAATTCTTTTAAGAAGATGGAGGGTTTACATTTAAGAAGATATACCGACCTCTTTATATTAAGTGGGAATTTTTTGGAACTTCTGCCCGTTAAGCACGGAACGGCAGCGTCCACATTTCTCAGAATATTTTTTCTCTTAAATCACAGGCACAAAGTTCAAGGTTGTCAGGCAGAAATTTGCAAGACCACATAGAAAATGTCATTTTTATATCACAGCGGTCATGTAGCGCCTTTCACAAGGGATCTGCTGCCCAGAGATGATCCAAATACATTTAAGCTGCTGTTAGTGCTACTTACCTGTTGTGTTATAGCGCCTTTAAAATGTACATTACCCGAAAGCACTCCAGTACTGCTCAATGTATCTTTACTTCTTACATGTTAATGTTTTACTGTTTAATAATTTATATACTACATTTTATTTTTTTCCCTTGCACTCAGTGAGCGAAGCCACTGGGTAATCAACTAGTATTGTGATAAGAAATACTCTCCAGACATTATAAAGCTGTTTTGGGGCAGCCATCCGTATTTTATATCCTGCTGCAAAAGTTTGAAAATAATTGAATAGAGGTGTTCACAAGACTGAGTCCAAAACAGAACTGCCAGACTGGAGGTAAGATGGTGGTTTTAAAGAATTGGAGAGGAAGTGATGTCATCATGGCCAGAACTGGAAAGTGAAGTTATCCCAGGCTCCGGAACCAGAAGTGACATCATCCAAGGTGGCGGAACTTGGTGGGATTTCCTGAGAATGGTCTGCAAGGAACTGAGAAAGACAGTTAGCACACCCTGCCATCCCCTGGTCTGAAATGGTATTATCACTACTCAAGCCCTTTAGCCATCTCCTATTTGCATGTGCATATATATATATATATATATATATATATATATATATATATATATATATATATATATATATATACACTGCTCACAAAAATTAAAGGAACACTTTAAAGAAACACATTAGATACATCAGATCTCAATATGAAGTTGGATATCTATACAAATAATGACAGGGCAATGTCTTAGGAACAAAAGGATGCCAAGTCTTTTAATGGAAATAAAAGTTTTCTGCCTACAGAGGGCTCAATTGTGTAGACACCCTAAAATCAGAGTGAAATGAAGATGTGGCAGGCTAGTCCATTTTTTCAAAAACTTAATTTCTGCTACTCAAAATGCTTTTCAGTATCTTGTGTGGCCCCACGAGCTTGTATGCATGCTTGACAACGCCGGGCATGCTCCTAATGAGACGACGGATGGTGTCTTGTGGCATTTCCTCCCAGATCTGTATGAGGGCATCCCTGAGCTGTTGTACAGTCTGAGGAGCAACCTGGCGCCTAATGGACCGAAACATAATGTCCCACAGATGTTCTATTGGGTTTAAGTCAGGGGATCGTGAAGGCCATTCAATTGTTTCAATTCCTTCATCCTCCAGGTACTGCCTGCATACTCTTGCCACATGAGGCCGGGCATTGTCGTGCATTAGGAGGAAACCAGGACCTACTGCACCAGCGTAGGGTCTGACAATGGGTTCAAGGATTTCATCTCGATACCTTATGGCAGTCAGAGCACCATTTCCTACGCAGTAGATGTCTGTGCGTCCCTCCATGGATATGCCTCCCCAGACCATCACTGACCCACCACCAAACCTGTCATGTTGAACGACGTTGCAGGCAGCATATCGTTCTCCTTGTCTTCTCCAGACTCTTTCACGTCTATCACAGCTGCTCAGGGTGAACCTGCTCTCGTCTGTAAAAGTACAGGGCCAGTGGCGGACTTGCCAATTCTGGTGTTCTTGAGCAAATGCCAGTCGAGCTCCACGGTGCTGGGCAGTGAGCACAGGGCCCACTACAGGACGTCGGGCCCTCAGGCCATCTTCATGAAGTCTGTTCCTGATTGTTTGGGTAGAGACATTCACACCAGTGGCCCTCTGGAGGTCATTCTGTAGGGCACGAGCAGTGCTCAGCCTGTTCCGCCTTGCACAAAGGAGCAGGTATCGGTCCTGCTGATGGGTTGAGGACCTTCTACGGCCCTGTCCAGCTCTCCGAGAATAACAGCCAGTCTCCTGAAATCTCCTCCATGTTCTGGAGATTGTGCTGGGAGACACATTAAACCTTCTTGCTGCAGCACGTGTGGATGTGCCATCCTGGAGAAGTTGGACAACCTGTGCAACTTCTGTAGGGTTAAGGAATCGCCTCATACTGCCAGTAGAGATGATTACTCAAGCCAAAACTAGCACGAGTGGAAAACCAGCCAAAAAAGATCAAGAGGGAGAAACTTGAAATGACCTCCACATGTAAAACCAGTCCTGTTTTGAGGGTTTTCTAATTGTTGCCACTTTAGTGCACCTGTCGTTAAGTCCATGAACACCAATACAGCTGAAAGTGATTAACAATGACCTCAGCTGCTTAACCAACCAGAAAATTATCAGACAGGTTTAATTGATTTCATGCCAGGCCCAATAAAAAAAGTGTTCCTTTAATTTTTGTGAGCAGTGTATATATATATATATATATAACAATTTACTATTTCCAGTTTACTTTCGTTGTCACAGCGTGCCTCACATTTTCTCAAATCAAAATGTTTGCTGCTTCAAAGTGGACGTATTTGATTTGTTTAAAGGGCTTTGTTTTCACGTCGGGACCCCAGCTCCATCATTTCCATTTTGAAACACAAGGACAGGCTAGGTCTTTTTTTTTTTATTTATAAAAAATGTTTTACTTTAGAGCACAATGTCATGTGGCAAATTAATATATGCTATGATTGTGAAGAAATAAGTTGGCTTGTAAAATGCCAAACTTACACTCTAACTGACAGCATTGTCAACTGAATCTTCATTGTAATTAAAATGTAAATAGATAATACATAAATTCCTTTGAGACATTAAAAAAGTTCAAATATGACTAAATGATCTTAAGGTTATTGATGACAGAAGTGAACAGTAAGTCATCCTCATTTCTGCGGACTCTTTGAGTTGATCTAATACAGTCGATGTGGTATGGCAGCCCATATGGCTTGTGCTTGTGTGCCACAGTGTCAGGGCTTCAGTTCGATTCAAGACCAGTCTCTGGGTGGAATCTGCATGGTCTCCTTGTGTGTATGTGCTTTTCTCCAGGTAGCCCTGGTTTTATGAGCCCACATTTAAGCGGTTTAGGTGACAGAATACTGCTTGAAGAGCAAGCACTGGCACAGCAGATCTTAAAAAAATTAAATTCATTACCTTTAAATACTCCCTTTTGAGAAGGTCACACTAATTAATAGAGTAAATTATAGAGACTATTAAAATTCACTTATAAAATGCTACATAGTGGTTTAAAACCATATTTTGAATTAGAAAAAAAAAATTGACAGGGGGAGGGTTCAGGAAGATTATTGATTAAGTTAAGAATTACACTTAAAAAAACATAACTATATTTTAACTTAAATTTTAAAATAAACGTTAGAATAAGCATTAAGGTAAGTATTGCAAAAAAGCATTTAAAAGATATTTCAAATTCGGTATTTTAAATGCATTTTAAAATAGAGTTAGGTGGGGGTGGTTTTAAAATCAAAATTAGGAGCTGAGCCCAGAAAAATGGAACATTTGGGCCCAAAATGGCAATTTAACATTAGGGTTGATAAGACCATTTTTAAGATTAGGATATAGGTGTAGGGAAGGGGTAGGCACAGTGACTTTAGGGAAAGGGGAAGAATAAAAGATTAAGAAAGATGTAAAATACCAATCTGTACAAGCCAACAGTAGAACCAGGGAAGTCAACTGCACTTGTCAAGTTTCTGCCTTGTTGGTTTGGTGAGGCGGGACTGTCAAAGGTTTGACATAAGTAAGCAAGTTATATTTTTATTTAAAGCCATCATATTTTGAATAGGGATTCGGTCAGACTGTAGCTTAGGTGACTCTGAATGAGCCTGTTGTGAGTCAGTGGGCACTTTATGTGCGAGTTTGCCCATTGAAGCATCGGGTTGATTTCTGTCTTGCACTTGAGGCTGCTTGGATAGGCTCACTCCTCCTCAGAGTAAGTGGGCAAAAATTGGCATATTTGAAAAAGAAAAAACAGATGGATAGAAAACAGATAAAGTCATCAACACAACATTAGTGACATTTCTGTGTTTAATATCACAGCAGATAATATAAAAGCTCTAAAATTTGTTCATACATAATTCAAATTTATATTCAATAGGTGTAAGCCTAACAATTTATATTTTACAAAAAAAAAAAAACACTCACATATCCACACTCATTTAGATTGAACCAATTTTGGGGACATGTTCTGAATCACGACTGGCTTTCCGAAAGCAGTCCTGGAGTGTTACGATGGGTAATCAGTGTGACTCACTGGGACAACACACTAACAAAATATTGGGAACAAGAAAATTATTTAAATGCTTCATATTCTAATATGGAGTTATTATTGGATATGCTTAATTTAATATGTAAAGCAGAGTCAATGTATCTATGTGTGTGTGTATGTATGTATATTTGTTTGTCTGCCATACAAATCTGCACCGGCCGTCCGATTGCCACCAAACTGGGGATGGGGCTCCTTTGTGACCAGGAGGAGGTCATGGGGTATGTTTGGTTCGGAAAAATGGTTGTGGTGAACCGCAGGGCACCTTTTCACCGACCCAACCTTCAGCACACATCTCCATACTTATCATTTACAAGATGGCCGCACGTTCCAACAGACGTTCACCGTGACACCATCTAGTGGCAGCTTTGGTCTCTATGCGTTGCTCTTTACCCATATTTTTTTAAATTGCCAACAGATGGCGGAAGTGTCCAAGTATGAGAAGGCCGACTGCTTTGATCGGGTGAAGAGGAACTGCCATATGGATGTAAAATGTGAACGACCCAGTGCACGTGACTGGGTTTCCACGGATAACACTCCCACACGCACTGATAGTGGTGTATTTCATTCACCAACATCCATTATATGTAAGTACGTTTGAACAAAGACTTGCCTTAAAAAGACAGCATCCTTCCCCCACCATTTTCCCCAAACGCAGCACCGATTATAAGTCACTTCTCTCTGTAGTTACCATCGCCAACGTCCATTAGATGGCATCACGGTTCAACACAGACGCTCCATACAAACAAAGCACCCCACCCCACCATTTTTCCCAGTCCGATTTCAGTGCTATTCTTTCTCACTGGCTTTCCGTATTTGTGGTGCTATTTGCTCGCTTTCCAACTCACAGTACGATTTCAGTGCTGCTTTTTCTGACTGACTGGTGCCATTTGTTCGCTTTCCGACGTATTGTAAATAACGTAAATTCATCTCACTGTGGTGCTTATTTCGTACGTAATACCATGTAACACATTAAAATTGTCCTGCTTTTCGCTAATATACCCATACCACTGAAAAAAAGATTTAGAATTGGAAGGTCCACTTCAGATCCCACAGCAAAGTCTATTTCAAGGGCGTCTGAAACGCCACACACACAGACTCCAGAGTGGAAGAACTTACAATAAAATGTCAATCAGAAAAATGTTTGTTCTATTTCTATGTTCTGTTTCTTTCATTTGGGAAATTCACCGGTTATAGATTCCCGTGCAACGCTGGGTACTCCTGCTAGTATACATATAATATCTATGCCATACAAATTATGACTAAGACATTAAACTTAAACATAGCTTCATAAACTAAAGGTCAAAGATTACAACTGTAATTCAGACAGGAACAAAAATATTACCTTATCATGTTTGCCTTTCATGTTTATGGTCTCCTAAAGAGAATACACACTAATAAAAGAAGCGTGAGAAAGACAGAATGAAGAACAAAAAATACAGCATACCTGAAACTCCTGTGGCAAATTCAGATGACAAAACTATTGCGGCTAATGTATGCCATTAGGGCCCAGCATGCTCTGTGGTACCTCATAGAGCACAACACAGCATCAGCATCAATATTTGAGAGATGGTCTGCGGAATTCCATTTTAGCAGGACTTCTCATCACTCTGAGAGATAGATAGATAGATAGATAGATAGATAGATAGATAGATAGATAGATAGATAGATAGATAGATAGATAGATAGATAGATAGATAGATAGATAGATAGATAGATAGATAGATAGATAGATAGATAGATAGATAGATAGCTGTATTTGTCTCCAAGGGGAAATCTGGCTTTTTACAGAAACGTTTTAAATAAATAAATACATAAATAAATAGGTAAGGTAGGTAAATAAATACATACATATATAGAAACACTCTTTGGTCTAAACACACAACAGAATGACTAAAATGCAAGAAAATAAAAGAGAAAGAAGACTTCTGACTTCCCAGTCCCCGTGAGGCTATGCAGACGTGTTGCTGTTGGTATAAAGGAGCCCCAGTAGTGTTTCTTGACACACTTCTGCCAAATAAGTCGTTAGTTGAAAGTCCTCAGTCTTAGTGTGTCAAAGAGAGGATGTGCAGCTTTGTTCACAATGGCACTCAGTTTTATTTTTAATTCTTTCCTTTGCTACGACCTCCAGGGGGTCCAGAGTGTGTCCTATAGCTGAGCTTGCTCTTTTAATTAGCTCATTGATTCGGTAACGGAGAATCAGAGTAACAGTGTGTGAAATAATAGACAACAAAGAGAAAGAGTCATCAAATAGATGTCACAGAGCAAATACTCCTGGGGCTAGGCTGAGCTGTGTCGGACACAAACTTGCACGAAAAGCTTGCACACATTCAGGGCCGTTCTCTCATTCACTCCTTTACACTCTCATCTAATCTACCAGTCATTCACGTCACACACACTTGAAGTCATCTCAAGCCTGTCAAATTTATATCAGTGCAAGACAAGGAGTTAGCAAGCATATGTTGTACTGGACGCATTCTGGTGTTGTGATTGCACACAGGCAAGGTAAACCATTTAAATCCATACTACCCTATCATGTAACCTTTACTGATTAGCCAAGAAATAACATTCAAATTTCTTTTTCTTATATTGGAAGAGATGCAACTACTCGCCTGAAACTTTAATTTGACATTCAGCCCTAATTATTATTGAATATTAAATTATTTTACATGCTCTCCTTCTTAAAGATCACTGTGGTTGCTTGATGTATTTTTGAACAGTCGTATGGTATTCCTGAATATTTCCACAGTGTGCCTAGGGCAGTTGATCAAACACCTTTGCAGTTTATTGGGTGTTTGGAAATATCACACCTGTCCATATCAGGCAGATGGTATAGTAGAGAAACCAAATTACTCACAGAAAGACAAGCTTTCTGAGTTCAGTACAATGATGGCAGTGCAGGTGAATGCATCTCTTACTTGCAACAGAATGAAGTTGCCCACATTTCTAGGGTTTACTCTTTCACTTTCCTTTCTTAGTTCTTTTGCCAGTGGGTGTACTTCTGAACTTTGGTCCAACTGTGGCATGTTAACACCAGATCCACCTGCAGCTTATGTCGGGTACTTGGCCACACGTCTGTTATACGCTTTTCAGCAAGTAGCCCCAGAAGCTTGCCTCAGCTAAAGTTCACCAGAAGACTCATTATGACCTTCATAAGGAGGGAGACCTTCAGCTTTCAGCTGATCCAGCACAGCAATGGTTGGGGCTTTTTGTGGTTTTGGAACACACAGACAGATAGAATTGTCCAGGCATCACTGATGATAACCTCAAAGATTGCACTTTGAAGGACATGGGTTATTCACAACTGTAACAGATGTAGAAGCCAGTCACCAAGAACGGCTTGTACCTTATGAGGTTAGAAATGTCCAAATTTCTTGCTTGGTTGTCTTAGCTGCTTTGTCAGCTCTTGCCTTCCAAGACCCTCATGCAGCCTTCAACCAGCACTACTGCACATTGCATTATGAGCCTAGAAAAGTTTCTCAGTCTGTCCCTTTTTAATACAACGCACATCGATTAGGCCTTTATTCTGAATTCATTAGGACTCACAGATTCTTCACAAAAGCTTCTAGGTGATTGGGCTTAAAAATATGGAATATTTCTGCTTGTATCATTTGGTTAAATGGTTTCGCAACAGAAAACGTATAATATGTGAGCATAACTGGAACATAATAATTCACATTTTTTCTGTCTTCTATTATGATGTTTATTAAGGTAATTGTTCTGATAATCTAGTTTTATTTATTCCTATCCTTTATGAAGGATACTGTTTGCAGTGGGAGAAAAACTGCATAATACCCGGGGTGTTAAATTATAAAGAGGAATTTTCATGCTCTGTTCTTATAAATATATCTTACAGACCTGACTCATTGGAGAAACACACACATATATGAACTTGTCGTTAGTACTGCTAGCTGCTCTTTCCCCCCTTCCTGTCAGTTGTAATCAACATGTCGGAGCAGGAGGTACACAGTAGTGTTGCGCAGCACATTATTATTCAATTTTTGACAAATGAAGGAGTCATTCTATCTCAGATTTAATCGAGTTTGGGGATGAGTGTCTCTGTCTCTCCCAGTCTAGTGTGTATGATTAGTGCAAGTCATTCAGAGGGATCATCTCTTTGGTCCACTTAAGGAATTTTTAGGAGGGAAGAAATTCAAGTTGAATCAAGGAGGTTATTGACGCTGAGCAAGAATGGGTCAAAAGACTTCTGCTCTTCTGGGATTAAGAAGCTTCCTGAGTGCTGTAACAAGTGGATTGCAGTGGCAGGAGACTAGATAGAAAAATATTTTGTAAGTCATTTCATGGTATTCAATAAATAAAGTGCAGTTCATAAATTCCTGTTTATATTTATATTTAACGCACCTCATATTAAGAGTAAGAATTGTCTCCAAATGGGGTGTTTAAGTGAGGAAATGAGTTGCTGAATAAAGTGTTAAGGTAGCTGTATCTTTTATGGTGATAGCTGCTCACTATTACTACTGTTTTCTTCTGCGAAAGAGAAAAGAGAAGTAAAGAATAAAAATGCTAACTCTGTTGAGAACAAGTTGTGTTTTTTCTTTCCTCAGGTGGCTTGGAGGTTCAGACATTACAAAAGTTTAAGTTGCAGTGTATATTAATGGCATTTCCTAAACCCTTAGTTTTCTAACTAGTTCAGTTATGGTGACTATGATCAACAACTGCCTAAATTAACCAAGCTGTTATTTTGCAGATTCTGTGTTCTGGTGTCAATTCAGTATTTAAAAAATGGGTTTGCTAAATTTCTATTGAAATGTAGCACAAGTTTACGTATGTTACATTGAGTGAATGTAATGTGTTTTATCTTGGTTTTCATAATTTTCATCATAATGATTTTTTTTTGTTTTTCCAGGTGGTCTGGTGCTTTTATTATAATCATGATTTACTAACGAACAGACTTGTGGGTCTTACACTGATGTAGCTATGGAATTTCAGCATATCCTTAGCCCTGGTGTCTGCACTGCTTGTTGTTAATTATTATTAGGGAGACAACTACACAGAAAAAAGGATAATAGGAAAATCATAAAAGAAAAAGTTATGGTAGAAACTACCAAAAATTTCTTATTTCTTATAAACTGCCCCCTGCTCACTTCGCTTGTTAGTCATTTCCCAGATCTGCCGCTTGTGACGAATCGCGCTGTGCTTTTGGATAAACACGAATATCAACTCTGTCTTTGATATCTCCGTCTTTCGAGACTATTATTGTTGACAATTCGTCACATGTTGGTTTATTTTAAATGCAAGCATGATCTTTTGGATTCATATAGAAATCCATGAAAACTTCTTTGTCTGTGTTTCTCAGATAAATTTCGTGTAAAGTGTGATACTTTTGGACGTATGAATTTGTATCCATTATTGGCTGTAGAATTTCTAATAAGTTCAATCGTTTAACTCTTTCGATTCTATGTTGCATCACTTCTCCGAGATCATAAATATAAACTTGGCCGAAAATACGTTTTGAGCATTGAATGATGCGAACATGAACAAATTATTGTAGATTTGGATATTTTGCCTGTAGTGTTGGTGGATTTCATTTTCACCAAATAACAAATCTTTTATTTCTTGCGGAAATGCCTATACATTGCAAAGAAACACTTCTTTTCCCTGATGGCAACACAAATTAGATAATCTACAAGTCTCTGACTTAAACTTTAAAACTAAAAAATATCTACATACTTCTGTCATATCACCTATGTCCATATATTCGATCTCTTTTTGCTTTTCCGTTATTTCACTGAGTAATAATTTACGTTTGTTAGCGCTAATGCGATCTTTACTATCAGTTTTTTGAGACTAAACTTGAGGACCCCCATACTTACCAGTATCTGAAGCAGGAGTGGAAATGGTGGAAACAGCTTCTTGAAATATGCAAGGCGACTAATTTATTTGGAAATAATTAGATAATTAATAAAGATAATAAAAATATAATTATTTTAAAATCATTCTCTTAGACTTACTACCATTTCGGAGGAAAAATGAATGAGATTATTTTATATTCTTCACAGTATGTAGTTGATTTTATTTGCTTTTTAAATACATTACTTTTACTTTAAATACAATAATTAAAAGTTTAGGCTAGCACATATTTACATTTCTGGCACATTATAGTTTTTTTTTTGGTTTGTTCATTTTACTGTTTATTTAGCCAGTCATCTGGGGCCGCATGTATAAACGGTGCGTTCGCACAAAAATGTTGCGTACACTCATTTCCACATTCAAATTGCGATGTATAAAACCCACACTTGGCGTAAAGCCACGCACATTTCCACAGTAGCTCATACCCTGGCATACGCAAGTTCTGCGCTCGGTTTTGCAGACTGGCGGCACCTATCGTCAAAGCAGTGCTACTGTTCCAGTGTGGTTTCCCTTTCTTTTTTATATCCACATCCCTGACACGGCTTTATAAATACACTGAAATTAACGGCATACTGTTTATTAGTTTAATGCATCTGATTGTAATTAACCTGTAACAATATAATGGTCCACAGAATGGCCAAACTATTCCAAATACCATTGCTGCTTTAGCATTGTTACTCTCACTCACTCTCTCTTCTTCTTCTTCTTCTTTCAGCTGCTCCCTTTAAGGGTTGCCACAGCGGATCATATTTTTCCATATTACTCTCACTGCACCACTTGGAGTATTAATATCACTGTATCTGAGTGTGGAATCACAGCTCTATAGCAGCTGATTGGAAAGAGAATTATCGGTATACAGCATCTAGCACACGCTGCCTCAGCCATGCTGTCTATTGAACTGCTGTCATACGGCAAACACTTCAGAGCCTTTCCTGTACGGACCTCGCGGTTCAGAAACAGTCTCATCCCAAGAACTATAAACGCACTCAATCAAGTGCTCCTTGTAGAACTGTTTGTACTTATAAATATAATTACCTCACTGTAAACTTGAACTACAGTTATAATATTGCACAGCCTGAGCCACTTTATAAAGTGCATATTTACATATGATAGATAGATAGATAGATAGATAGATAGATAGATAGATAGATAGATAGATAGATAGATACTTTATTAATCCCAAGGGGAAATTCACATGATATATATGATATATATATACATCTTTAAATAGATAATTATCTTCTCCAAAGATCCTGACCATACATTGTTCGTCTCTCTCTTGTTAAATTAATCTTAGCCTGAAGGAATCTATTAATTTCTTACATTGATGATTTTTCATTTAAAGATTTACCAATGTTGTTTCTTGTCCTAGTGTGTGTATATAAAAACAGGAAACTCCAGTTTCTGTATTACATCTTGCCTGAAGAAGGGGCCTGAGTTGCCTCGAAAGCTTGCATATTGTAATCTTTTTAGTTAGCCAATAAAATGCGTCATTTTGCTTGGCTTTTCTCTACATTCATAATGGCTAACATGGTACAACATCCTAGTACTATATTATACAGATAAAACTTTAACTTAATTTACATAGTCTATATTGTTAATAAATAAACATGTGAGGAGACGGTGCCGCAGTGCTAGCAAGGAGCTGGCGCTCCGTTCACGGATTGTTCCTGTCTCGCGCTGTATTCTTGCTGGGACTGGCGCGATACTGGAAGAATAGATGGATGGAATAATTAACATGTACTACGAAGATATTTCAATGATCCTTAAAAGTTTTGAAGAATCGGCATTCTAAGCTTGCAGATGGCGTAACGTCTATTACAGAGCTGATTGTGCAGCGATTGGGTATTTGGAGAAAGAAAACTAAGGACAGGAATTGGGGGTTACTACGTTTGAAAGAGGTAGTACTGCTGCAATAAATTTTTTCACTGAAGGTCGAGCACGGCACAGCAACCATCCTGCATGAGGCATGAACAATCACTGCGCCACCGTGTTCCCATGTTTAATACATGCTTTAACTCCTATCATCATGAAAATTATATCACGTATACATCTCAGTATTTTAATTATTCAGAGAGCTGTAATATTACAAATGTAATGGATTCTGTGTCCTGTCGGAGGAAGAGAAAATCCCGGAAGCAAGTAGTGATTCACACACATAGAGCACATAGAAGATCAAATACAAAACAAAGCATTTAACATGCTACTTTAGTTACGATGGGATTTGAGAAACTAGTAAATTAAACGATTTAAAGATGAAGTTTATGATGTCCTACTTTAATGACAAAATAAACTACATGATTAAAGTGGAAATTTCGAAATTAAAGTTGATATTTTGTGCTTTTTTCCCACTGTGTGCCCATTTTATTTCCTCTGTAGCCTAATAAACTTTCATATGACACTCAGATGGTGGGCTATGACTTGCCTTTTCATTGTGACTTTGATATCTGACTTCTTTTTTATTTCAGGCACTGTGCGACTTTGTGAACTTGAGCTTTCGAGGTTCTCCGACACTCTATGTCACTCGATCAACTTCCTGTTGTTGTTTATAAAACTGTTTAAACCAACTAGTAGTATGTTTTTCCTTTCCTCCACTTGGTATTTGTTGAAATTCTTCTAATTCCTCCTGTGCTTTTGCCATTGCCTTCTCACAGAACGCTGAGCCTAAGGGCTATTTATGTTGATTTGCATATTCAAAGAGGCGTAATTCTAGGAGGAGTTTGGGGAGGGGCAGCAAGCACATACACATGCATTACTTTTCACGCTGACCACTTTAGGTGGAGTGGTGGCTCTGAGGCTAGGGATCTGCACTGGCAATTGGAAGGCTGCTGCTTCGAATCCCGTAAATGCCAAAAGGGACTCTGCTCTGCTGGGCCCTTGAGCAAGGGCCTTAACCTGCAATTGCTGAGTGCTTTGAGTAGTGAGAAAAGCGGTATATAAATGCAAAGAATTATTAATATTATGACCGGCATTTATGTAGTGGAAGAACGCTGAAGTTGATGTTCAAACAGATTTATGCATCTGGATTTTTTGGTGTGTAAGCACATTTCTCGCTTTTGTCCGTACGGCATGTTATAGTGTGAATTCTTAACATGGCGTTATGCATGAGGCTCCTGGAGGGTAGTCAAGCCTGTGTCCAAGTTCAAGAGATAGAAAGGATACAATGTGAGTGTACTGCCTTCAGTTTCAGTAAAACTAAATTTGGCTCCTAGCCTTTGTGGCTCAGAAACCAATGGCTCCCTGGTCATTTTTAATTCAATGTGTTGGGTTACCCATAATAGTGCAGTTGTATGCAACAGAATTATGACTGCAGCACAGTAAGATGTCTGTTACGAGTGGATTCGTTTAGGGCTTTTCTTACCTCTAGAATTCAAATTTCACATTGGTTTTTCAATTGAAAACATACTTTTATTGGAGTTACATATTTTATTCCATTTCCACCACCATTTTGATTATTTACGATCACCACCATTTTCTCTTGTTTGTTAGGACTGCTTCCATGTTGTGAGGGAGATATCCTCATAGGCTATGTATGACCTGTGAATTACGACGCAAAGTGTTAAAAGGTCATCCTTGGAACCAATTCCCTAAATTTTTTGTCCAGTCCATTCTGTTTTTTTGACTTGTGCCTAACATGTTGACTTTGCCTTTCGTCTTCATGTTTTTGGTTTGGTATTTAGAGTGGAAGTTCTCCTGGTTTTGACCATTTTCTGTATTTGACTTCACCTTATCTCCTGGTTTTCTCGTTAAACGTCTTCTTGCTAGTTTGTAGTGTAAGGGACGGATGGTAGCTCAACCCAGCCGTGACACCCCAAAAATTGAAGTATGGGGAAGGCAGCTACTTTTAGACACTGCCTCCCCGAAGATGCTAGATGGCAGCTTCCCTGGAGTATAGCAGTGTTCTGGATTCCCGCAGGTTATCCTGGGGCTTGGAGTTCGCTATCTCAGCCCTGTTGGGTGCCATGGGTGCTGCCAGGGGGTGCTGTGGGAGGACCGGGGCTGATTAAAGAACTTTAATTCTCCATTTAACTATATAATGGACTGCTGAAGACCCAGCAAGCGAGCCAGAGTCGGATATAGGTGGACAACGCTTGCTGAGAAGTGTTGAGGAGAGAGAATTGTAATTATTATTGTTGATTTACTTGTGTTTACTGTGGCTGTCATGCTTGGAGGCACTGAAAAGGAGGAAAAAACAATTAAAATACTTCTGAGTGCTTTTACCCTGTGTCCCTCAAATTTTATATGTATATATATATATATATATATATATATATATATATATATATATATATATATATATATGTCCGCCTGTCTGTGCCCGGGTGGCGTTCACAATATATATATATATATAAACTGCTCAAAAAAATTAAAGGAACACTTTGAAAACACATCAGATCTCAATGGGAAAAAAATCCTCCTGGATATCTATACTGATATAGACTGGGTAATGTGTTAGGAACGAAAGGATGCCACATCGTTTGATGGAAATGAAAATGATCAACCTACAGAGCCCTGAATTCAAAGACGCCCAAAAATCAGAGTGAAAAAATTATGTGGCAGGCTAGTCCATTTTGCCAAAATTTAATTGCAGCAACTCAAAATTGTACGCAGCACTTTGTATGGCCCCTGTGTTCTTGTATACATGCCTGACAACATCGGTGCATGCTTCTAATGAGATGACAGATGGTGTTGTGGGGATCTCCTCCCAGATCTGGACCAGGGCATCACTGAGCTCCTGGACAGTCTGAGGTGCAACCTGGTGGCATTGGATGGACCAAAACATAATGTCCCAGAGGTGTTCTATTGGATTTAGGTCAGGAAAGTGTGGTGGCCAGTCAATGGTATCAATTCCTTCATCCTCCAGGAACTGCCTGCATACTCTCACCACATGAGGCCAGGAATTGTCATGCACCAGGAGCCACTGTACCAGCATAGGGTCTGACAATGGGTCCAAGGATTTCATCCTGATACCTAATGGCAGCCAAGGTGCCTTTGTCAAGCCTGTAGCGGTCTGTGTGACCCTCCATGGATATGCCTCCCCAGACAATCATTAACCCACCACCAAACTGCTCATGCTGAATGATGTTACAGGCAGCATAATGTTCTCCATGGCTTCTCCAGACCCTTTCACTTCTGTCACGTGCTCAGGGTGAACCTGTTCTCATCTGTAAAAAGCACAGGGCACCAGTGGTGCATCTGCCAATTCTGGTATTCTATGGCGAATGCCAATCGAGCTGCATGCTGCTGGGCAGTGAGCTCAGGGCCCATTAGAGGACATGGGGCCCTTGGGTCACCCTCATGAAGTTTTCTGGTTGTTTGGTCAGAGACATTCACACCAGTGGCCTGCTGGAGGTCATTTTGTAGGGCTCTGGCAGTGCTCATCCTGTTCCTCCTTGCCCAAAGGAGCAGATACAGGTCCTGCTGATGGGTTATGGACCTTCTATGGCCCTCTCCAGCTCTCCTAGAGTAACTGCTTGTCTCCTAGAATCTCCTCCATGCCCTTGAGACTGTGCAGGGAGACACAGCAAACCTTCTGGCAATGACACGTATTGATGTGCCATCCTGGAGAAGTTGGACTACCTGTGCAACCTCTGTAGGGTCCAGGTATCGCCTCATGCTACCAGTAGTGACACTGACTGTAGCCAAATGCAAAACTAGTGAAGAAACAGTCAGAAAAGATGAGGAGGGAAAAATGTCAGTGGCCTCCACCTGTTAAACCATTCCTGTTTTGGGGTCATCTCATTGTTGCCCCTCTAGTGCATCTGTTGTTAATTTCATTAACACCACAGCAGCTGAAACTGATTAACAACCCCTCTGCTACTTAACTGACCAGATTAATATCCCATAAGTTTCATTGACTTTATGCTATACTCAAATTAAATAGTGTTCCTTTAATTCTTTTGAGCAGTATATATATATATATATATATATATATATATATATATATATATATATATATATATATATATATATATATATACATATACATATAAAATGTATAAAATATATATATATATAGACTTGGATAAATGGTCTGTTAAATAGTAAAAAATATTCATACTCACTTTTAGGCGAAGTTTGTAAAAATAATAGTACTGACAGATAAGACCAGCAGCAGATTGCATAACTTCAACTTGTGAGCATGTCTCACTTAGCAACTACAGTTGCTGGATCTCATTGCCTTAAAAAGACTCCACTAGGAACTGCAGGAAATGACAGATTACACAACATTCTCCTGACGTTTTAGCACAGTTTAAAATTTCAAATATATCACAAGTTTCCTGTCAATTATTGTGGTGCTTGACATCACTGGCAACTGTACAAAGGTTATGCAAGTATGGGGAATTCAACCACATTCTAAGCCCATCTTTTTCATCTGTAGGTGCATTTGCATAATGTGTGTCTGTCTGTTCACATGAAATAACTTGGCCCCCTGTGGACCAATTTATTCTTCAAGGACATTTGCTGAGACATTCAATTTTTGTTGAGATATCTTGAACAAATCACACTGTGCATTTATAATATTTTAAAATCTCCCATTGAAAAGCATTGGCGATTTTGGGATCTCATCAATCTTAAAACAGACATTCTGTGGGACTTTAATTATGAAATAGTACTGTATACTGTTTCAGTTTTACACCAAATTGTATATTTTGTATATTTTCCTCTTTTTCTCCTCCAATAGCCACTACTGATGGCAAACAGATCCTCAGTACAAGTTAATGAAACAACAGCTGACTGTGTATGGTGGTAAGAAGCCACTGTCACTGGCTGCTTGCACACACACAGTATTGGCAATCCTCTGTTGGCAAGTCGAGCTGGATGCATATAGGGAAGCCTTTACATGAGCAAATTATTTCTGCTTTATGAATTCTTCCCAGCTGCTTGACTGCAAACAAAACAGAACCAGTGCATCAGCATTCCACATCTCATCTGATGCTTTATGTCGTAACAAGTAATTTAAATTATTTTTCTAACTGTAAAAGTATAAAATGCAAGCAAGAAAACAAAAAAGGTTTTCTAGATATGAATGAAGTTCCCTGTAGCACACAGGCTAGTGTGCACAGAGCAAATAAACACTTATTTATTATCTACCTAACATTAATCTGACCTCACAGCTTCATTATCTGCAGATTATAATGATTCACTATCTCACTGTAATGCACTAGGGTGACCAAACACCCCAATTTAAGGTACAGTTCTGTTTTAAGGCTATACATCCTGATACATAGCTGAAGAATATCAAAATGTCGTTGTTTTCACAGGCTGACAAACTAATAAAACACTGCTCTGCTGACGCAAGCATTCTCACAATATGTTTAGAGCAGTGCATACAAAACTCCAACAGGAACCCCCCCCCCAATACTAGCCCACCCCTCCTCCTTTGATATAATATACATTTAATAGCACGGTCGAAACTCCAAGGAGGAAAGCTAAATTAGGAACTTGTATTAAATTTGAACAGCATTGTGAGTACGACCAAGAAGCAGACAAAAACAAAGTATTACCATTTATTTGTATCCGCATCAATCACTGTGAAAAATGTGTTTTTTTCCCCCATGCCATGATCTCACACCAATGATGATGAGATAAAGCAGGCAAATGAGGATGGGCGTTATTCATGTGTATATGTGCTATATTTGGGACTGATCACCAAATCTGGTCACCCTATAATTTACCATCAGACTGCCATAGTCACCTGATATCCATAACGGTCACTCACTGTAATAAAGTTTGTCTTTCAATTCTGTTATTCCCCATCATTTGTCATAACTGAATATCCTTGCAAGTCCCATTTCATAAAAATTATAATGGGGAGATATGCTCAAGCAAAGAAGGAATTAATTACAAAAGTTGACTTGTTTATTTAGGTTATTTTAATTACCAACTGCAAATTGTTACTATGTGTGAATGTGGGTCTGCGGGTGTATATGTGTGTAAGAGTAAATGTGTGATGGACTAGAGTCTTTCTTAGGCCTGTTTTCAGCCTTGTGCCCGATCCTGGTGAGAAAGTCTTTGGCACCAGAAATGGAATGAGAAAGTTCTGGAACCAACTTACTGAACCCAGTTCATTGATGACTACAGCGCCTGCACGGCCCTCAAGCGCACATACACTTTCAAACTTGTTCCATTGTTTGAGGTATTACAAACACAAGACATCAAACCCCTTTTCTGTTTGTATAGTCCAAAACAATCATTTTTCTTCTTTCCATGAAGCCACATCGTATGCTGAGTGCTAACTGATTCTCAGCTATTGCACAAACAGAGGCCCACCCCTACATTATAATTAAGTGTAGGAAATCCATCCATTATCCAACCCGCTATATCCTAACTACAGGGTCACGGGGGTCTGCTGGATTGGCTATCCCAGCTAACATAGGGCGCAAGGCAGGGAAGAAATCCCAGGCAGGGTGCGCCAGCCCACCACAGGACACACACACACACACACACACCAAGCACAATTTAGGATCGCCAATGCACCTAACCTGCATGTCTTTGGACTGTGGGAGGAAACCCACGCAGTCACGGGGAGAACATGCAAACTCCACGCAGGGAGGTCCCGGGAAGCGAACCCAGGTCTCCTAACCATGAGGCAGCAGCGCTACCACTACGCCACCGTAAAAAATGACTGTCCTTATTTGCAAGCACTCAAAATTGAGAATCAAATCTTAAGTTCATGAATTGTTCCGTCAAGTAGAATCATGTTCTCATTTTTCTGCTGGAAAACTTGTCTGTTTTGCCACCAGGATATTGATAAGAAACTTTCATTCTGCAGACATAAAACAGAACTTTTGTTTTGGACTAGGCCTCCGCTCAGCAGGTTATAGATTTGTCTCAGCAAACTGAACGGTGCAGTTAGTTGTCAATGAAGCTGAGTGCTGTCATATGGAACAAGTCTCATTCAGATTTGGTGTCACACAACTTAAGTCATAGATTTAGCAATCAAATATAATTAAATCACCTGAAAAGTCACTTTTTATTAAGATGACTGCATTTAAATTTATTGATGAATCAAAGCTTAAAAGGAAATACACAACAAAACATGTAAAATTCATACAAAATTTCATAACAATGCAAGTCTCAGTCAGTGCCCACAGAAAAGAACCATATATATATATATGGCAGAATAAAAAAAATAAAATCAAAACATTACTATTTAATTCTGGTTAAAATAACAAAGTGATAAAGAAGACTGAATGTGGGGAAAAAAATTACTAACCAAGAGATGGAAACAGAACAAAGTAGGAGTATTATGACAATATAAATACAACTAATTAATTGACAAACTATACACACACACATATATGTGATACAGTACCTGCCATATAATACATGGCAATACTTGTACATGACAAGTGTTTCACCCAAATTGGGACTCGTCAGGTATACACACCCTTGCTTCCCCTTACAGGGACTGAAGGTAACCATCCAAATAATCAGATTGCAATTCAGACCTATAAATGCGATACTACAATCTTCACCACGTCAAGTAAGCAAACAAACTGCCGTGGCACAATGTCAGAGGCTTTGCCCTCAGGTGGTGACGTCCAAGGATCGATCCCTATAAGGGGAAGCAAAAGTGTACACCTGATGAGTCCCAATAAGGGTGAAACATGTGTCGAATTATTTGGAAGGTACTGTATCACATATCTCTGACCTGCTTCTCTGCAATTGAGAGAACATGGCAGACCAACAACAAACGGTATTCATTTAAATAATCAGATTGGGATTCACACCTATGAATATTTATACGTATATACATATATATATATATATGTGTGTGTGTGTGTGTGTGTGTGTGTGCGCATAGAGTATAGGAATTTACTGTCTATATATGTCATAGAATACTTTACGGTCATCCCGGCCTAGGAACCCTTTATAATGCAAGAGTGGAACAAGACTGCCTCTTTGAGGTGAAATATCCCCCAGCACAAAAAGTGGCACTATTCTTCTGGTAGATCTACCATGTGTACTTCAGCAGGGCTGCTCGGGAGCTGTACTTCTGATGGGAGGGCCTGCTGGGTTTCTTGGCAGAGCCTCTAGGAGAACTATGGGGAGGGGGATTCCTTATTTTAAGGGGGTTCCCCCTGACCTGAAAGTGCTTCCTGGGTGCAATGGGGTGGCACTGGAAATACTCCCAGGTCCAAAATAAAGAAAGTGAATTCAAGGTGGGTGTAGAGGAAGAACAAAGATGAAAACAGAAAAAGAAAAGAAATTTCCTTGTGTATTGTGTGAAGAGCATCTAAGAGGTACATTTGTCAAATACAAATGGTCATCTGAACACAGGACTGTTGTTGTGCAGTTGTGTCTGGGGTTTTGGGGCTCCACAGTTTATTATATATAAAGCGTATCTCACTTAACAATGGCAGTTGTTGGATTGCCTTGGGGATGTCCATAACCAGTAGCAGATTAAGCTCCCATCACTCTACATGACTCTACCAAAGATTTTCAGTTGTAACCTTCATTTACATAACCTTAATGATTTTGGAGCAGTCGTGGCAAACTCCCATGACTGTCAGTGAGGCTGCCTAGTGACTCGTCCCGATTAAATCAAAGAAGTTTACTATGCCTTAAGTCATAAGGGTGGGTTCATAAGTTGTTAGGGAGGTGATACTAGACAACTGGCGGTCTTGGCTGAATGCTGCTACTGCCCACAACTTAGTAAGATTTTGTAAATGAAGATTTCAATTAAAGAATCTCTGGAAAACTTTCATAGTGCAAAGAGGTTTTGTTGTTTTCTCTCAAATATTTGTCACAATACTCATACTTTGTTCTACAAAGAAACCAAAGTCTTATATTGGGCCTGTAGCCCCATTAGCTGTCAAAAACAAAAACTAAAAAGAAGCATGTAAGATAAAAGAATAAAAGGAAGTGCCATATAACACTGTGCCACCCTCGGAGCTCCCCCTATTTTCATTGGAAGTGAATCACACTGTTTTGTTCTCCTGCTTACATACAGAGATGACATAATTCTACATTGTTAAAAAGAAAACACACATACACATAATCATTAAAAAAGAAGCCCCTGGATATATAAAAGAAGGCAATGACGGGAATCTTGTTGTTGTCTTACCTAAAAGAGCATGCCAGCCTAAGTGCAGTCTTGTTACAGTACATAGATTGTGAATTTCCCCTTGGAATTAATAAAGTATCTGTCTGTCTATCTATCTATCTATCAGATTTAAGCTGGCACAGATTCAGGCTGCAACAACTAAACAGTTTTAGATTATGTTCCTTTAAAAAAGAAAAAAGGTGGAAAAAAATCGATGAGTTTAGTAACCTCAGCCTGCTTGATTAAATTTTCTTGAAATTCTGTAAGCCTTTCTGAAATACATTAATTATTTTTAAAAAAGGAAAACTGGACAAAACAGACAATATTCTATTTCTTTTGTTCATTTTTAGTTTCTTGACTCAGGAGTAATTAATATGGTACATTTCTGTCTCATACTAAATTGATATTTCCGAGGAATAACAACTGAGGCCCAAAAAAGATTGTCTTATTTTGATCTACACAATTCTGAGCTAACAACCCTGAGCAATTCCAAGGGCCCTAAATGAGGTAATTTGACAAAGTTGAATACAAAAAAAAATAATAACAGAAAATACAACACATATATGAAACAATTTAAATCTCTAAATAAAGAAGTACAAGTTCATTTACTTTCTCAACCCATTTTAATTTACTTCACAGTTATGGATAGCCATAGCCTATTGCAGGAGCAGGAGCCCACCCTCAATAGTATATTAGTCCACCATAGAGCACATTCTTTCACTTTTCTGATTTAAAGTTATATATCATTAGTCTCCAAATAAATTTGTAAGAAAATACTCATCACTGGTAATTAACTGATGTAGTAGGTCTTCAGTAGCAGCTTTTGTAATGGGCTAGAGGGTCATAAACTAGCATAATAATGTTGTATTAATTAAAAGACATGACAACATGACTTATCTATATAAACAACACTGAAGTTGGTGCCCATTTGTATGTATATTTCAAGGTTGGCTGCACAGATTCTCATGAAATCAGGAGGATAATCAGGTAATAGTTTTCCTTAGAGTATAGTGTATAAGGCATCTCGATAACCTGCGGAGGGTGTTGAGGGTGGAACGAGAGTCATGAAGTACTACAATGTGATCTGTCAACACAGAAACATCACCAGACATGCTGCAGGAGGCCACTATTTTTGTTACTGCTCCCATTGCCTGAGAAGGGGCCATATTGTCTTCAGAATTATTTATCACAGTTTGGGGTTTCAAATATAGTCTCTCTCCATTACATCACCATCACAACCTGGCCACCACATTTTTTTTAATTGTATTTGAAGACTCGGCTAAACACTTGAAGTAGCTGTAGTCTCCTAATTGATATCATTGATCATATTTAGTCTAAATACAATTTTTATTAATTAAGTTTCATTTTTTGAGATGTTTTCTGCAATCGTTTGCAGTTATTTTAGGCTCTATTTATGAATTTGTACTTTTGAAAACACAGATCTAGCATTTTTTTGTAGATGTAGAATGTTTTTCATAATGTTAAAAATCATTTACGTCTTTCCATAGCATGATTAGGCTTTTTGTTTTAGATTTCTTACAAATTCTCTTTGACCTCTAACAATTATTTTAAATTTGTTACATTTAGAAATTAAATTAATTTCAATTTAAATTTTCTCATCTCATCTGATGCATTATGTTGTAACAAGTAAGTTAAATTATTTTTCTAACTGTAGAAGTATAAAATGCAAGAAAGAAAACAATAAAGGTTTTCTAGATATGAATGAAGTTCCCTGTAGCATGCAGGCTGTTGTGCACAGAGCAAATAAATACTTATTAAGTATTTACCTAACATTAACCTGACCTCACAACTTAATTATCTGCAGATTATAACGATTCACTATCTCACTGTCACTAATTTAATTAATCAATTCAATTAAATTAATAACATTTATTTAATTTAATTAATTTAAACTTACATTTACATTTGGGTTACATTTAGGAGTTACATCTCATGGTTACATTTATTTTGGTAAGTTTTTAACAATGTTGAAAATATGTATCGTTCTCCTGTGAAGACATGTTTTTTAATGGGCGCCGCCATTTTCAAAAGTATTTTTGGATGATAGCTTTTCTGTTGAAAGGTAAGCTCAACCTAGAAGTTTGCGGCACGATAATATTTACATAATATAAAGGTTGTGTCATGCACTACCTGGTTCTTCTTGAAACACCAAACACCTTTGCATCTATTCTTTGTTGTTTTTGAATTCCTAGTTACAAATATTTTTGCCCTGATTTTTGACTATGACTAACATTTTTTTCTTGTTTCTGGTTCAGCGTTCATTTTTATGGTTCAGTTACAAAACTTTCCAGCACAGATTCCCGAATACAATTCTTGAAATATATCCCAGGCACAGTGTGCTTAACTATTAATCTTATTGGTTCTGACACTTAGCTTGACATATCTGACTCAGTGATATCTCCTTATTCCAGTTCCTCTTAAAGTCGATGCTACCTCATTTACTCAGTACATTCTGTGTTGACATTATTGTTTATATTTGTATGTGGCTATTTGGTGAATCCTTTTGTTTATGAGTGTCACGGTATAAGGATCACCGGGGTACAAATTGTGTGACGTCAGTTACACAATGGCATAAAGGTTGTGTCATGTATTTCCACCTTATTTGAGTTCAGTGAATATATAAACAAAACGTCTCGTTCGTGCATGCTTTGCTTTTCACATTTGTCTTATCATTGAAGAACCTTTGTGCTACAATTTCTTGACTACAATTCTGATTACTGTTAGGGCTTGGTTAAAACATAAGAATGACTTTTCAGTACTGATTTTTGGCTCTTTGCTCCAACTATGTTTTTTGTTCTGGTCCTTTCCACCTAATATTCTGCCTCATTTTACTGAGGTACAACAGAAACAAACTTTTCCTACTTTAAATTTATGGAGAGGTTTTTGAAATCATACTTAGGAAATAGTGGATAAAACAGCTAGTATCGTATATCGGCTACGTATATCAGCAGCAATGTGGTATGTTTACTAATACAGATAGTCCAAAATACATTTATAGTGGAAATTTTATATGTTGTACTTTTTGCCAGTTTTACAGTGAAATGAAAATTTAGGGTGATATTTATTGTTAACAAAACATGAAAAAACTGCAAGGCCATTTATTCTGTGACCTCTTTGACTCAAACAATTTTATCATATGTTAAACAATTTGAGTCTCTTTCAGTAGACACCTTTAAGATAAGATATTCCACATAAAACAAACATAAAATCTGGCAAGTAAGTGCAGTTAAGAAATATTTTACAAGGCTCAATGGGAGCTAATGCTATGTAATGCTAAGTTGTTTACATTTTGGTCAGATTACATTATGTGTGGTGTCAAGGCTGGGGGCATGTCAAAAAACAGGGCCTGTTAAAGCCCATTGAGGCTTGCATGATTATGGGCTATACAAAAAAAAATTGTTATTGTTGTTGTTACTGAGGTTTGGATTTAGGAGTGAAATTGTGGTAAGCTTTTGTTTTCTAATACTGTTCCGATACATATTCTTGTGTGTTTTGGGGTGTGACAGTCAGGGGCTTCCTGAGTCTTTAATCAAATGGTCTTGCAGACTCTTGACTATGGAGCCATTTGATCATTCTTACATTCACATGCTAGTGTTCTTGTGTTATGTAATAGCTTATGTGTTTGACTTATCAGTACAATTTAAACAGGCAATAGGCACATATAATAAAATTAAAACTTTTTTCTCAGCTTAAGATATGCATAATTCAGGTTGAAAATGATAACACTGTATGCATAAATCGCACAGGCACTTAAGATCCACCCATCCATCTTTTACACCCTGTTCATCGCGGTGCAGCTGGCGTCTATCCTAGCCCAACTGGGTACCAGGCAGGAACACCTGGACAGATACATTCACATACACCTCCAGTGAGGTCAATTTAGCAACAGCAATTCAACCAAACTGTAAGTCTTTGCATTGTAGGGGGAACCGGAACACCTACACTAGGACACATCAATATAACACTGTATAGAAAGGGATAATAAAGTTTTTTTTTTAATTTATGCATATATAAAAAAACAGGCTCGCCAGTGCATGTAAACACACCACTAGACAATTAATGAAGAGGTGGAAGAAAACATGCTCTTTGGTAGCATAACCAATAATCCACACAAAAGGTGGTAGAAAAGGGGATAGTGTTGTGCTGAGAAGAAGCAGACTAACATTTGTGTTAAGAGGTGATCCATGATGTAGGAGGAGGAGATGACACCCAGAGGAAGTCCCCACAATAAATGATTAGATGTGGTGCTAGATGATAAGAAAAGTTTTGAATTTAACCCCAAAGGCTGCCCAGGAATGCTGAGAGTGGAGGAAACAGTTTGTAGGCTAACTAATTTGTGTAAACCCAAAAAATTGCTGTTAAAATGGTTTAAATAATGGTAAGTATGGCTATGCAGTAAGGCCTGCTTTCCTTTGAATCATATTTCCTTACAGGTCAGACTGCGTTGTGTTATGGAAATGTTTGCTCCATTCACTAGGGAATTATTCGTAAAGTGCATGCATTTCCGTTATTCAAAACACAGGAACCTCAACAATACAGGCAGTAATTTAGTGGGGGACGTAATAGCAGGTGTTGAGTGTTACCTTGCTAATAAGACAAATTTTTCATTGTGCTATTATGTATGTTAGAAGGAGACTGCAATGTGAGAACTGTACATGACTTCTTCTTTCCAAAACAACACAATGCATATATTGTATATTAAAACTGGCTAAGGAGTTTGCATTGATACCTGAGGTTTGTAGGGTCAAAGTACATCACGTAGCAGCTGTGTAATCCAGAGAATATTACTTAACATGTGTATATTGTATTTGTAACAATCCACAGGTTTTATTGTATTGCTTTTTTAAGGTGCTTTGAAGTGGTGTGGGTATGGCATTATATGCTATAAACACTAACTGAATTAGATGCAATAAATGTTTGGTCCTCAAGCTATTTGTCGTCTATGTTAATGGATTTCACTTACAGTAATTATTTAGAACTGTAGCATAAGTCAAAGTCGGGACTGCAGGCATTAGGTGGTGCTGCAGAGCAAAGAAAGGACAATTCAAGGTCCTGTCAAACAAATAGAAACATGTCTTGGGCAGGGCCAAACAATCATTTAAAGGATACCTCCTGTGTGTAAGGCCATTAGTGTCATAATTAAGTTTTGGGTAACTCATTATTAATTAAGTTTTTTCTACTGTCTTAGCCGCTGTTTTTTGTAACAGTTGTTAGCACAGTTTACCGCATTTCTAGAGGAGTGGCCTCCTATGGCATGACCTGTGGGTAATCGGTGAAACAGGACAAAAGGTCGGCTGAAGGCTCCTTCCTCTATTCCGATATGGAGATAAAAAAAAAATAAAATAAATTCTATTTACTAGTTTTGCTTTTCTAAAGTTTTGCTTGGTTTGACCCCTTTCTCTGTTATTGACTTCGATTGTCTCCTGTTTGGAACTGATCTCAATTTTTTTTAAAATTGTTCTAGTTTCCTTTTACATGCATATCTCTCAGTTTACCCTCTTTGGCAAGGCAAATAGGAGGCCAACAGCTGGGGTACTCCACACTGATCCTGGCAGGCAGCAGTGGTTGCAGGTTTTTGTTCCAATTCTAAAAACCAAACTCTAGCATCTATAGAGGACTGAAAATGTGCTTATATTTAAAGAACAACAAAAACAAAATGTAATAAAAAACACCTAAAAACAGAATAACGTATTTCAGAGAAAGTCTATCAGATTCAACAAAAGAAGGATATATTGATACACAAAATATGGACATGCTCTGAATAAGATATAAGAACATTAGGGGGGTTATCCATTTTTAATTATATTAATTGTCCCAGTAAGATGGAAAAGGGACCATCATATTTGATGTTTTCTGTTATGTTTCTAAATTATACTTAATGAAATCATTTTGTTTTCTTATAATAATAATTCTGAAGGATATAAAGTGTTCTGAGAAAATCAGCCAAAAGGGATCTGGCTTGGTCTGATATGTAAGAAAAAGCATGTTTTGTTCAAATTAATTCTGAATTAAGAGTTCATATGAAATTTGCCTAGCAAGTTTAATATCAATTACAAACATTACTATGGCATTGAGATATAATGCACCACATCATTATATTGTCTATGCAGGTCCTTCACTTATGATATCTTTTATTTCATACTGCTTCCAGAATTGAATAGCTAGGGGTTCAACAGCAATTGCAAAAAGCATTGGAGATAATGGACACCGGTGGGAATAGGAAATACTTCAATGCATCCCCATCTGATAACACATTCACTCTAAAGCAATTAAAATATTGCTAAACAGTATTATTATAATGCTACTTTGCAATATATTTATATATATATATATATATATATATATATATATATATATATATATATATATATATTTCTATATATATATATATATATATATATATATATATATATATATATATATATATATATATATATATATATATATATATATATATATATATATATAAAATCCAATGCTTGGATTTGGATCTGTCTGTCTGTCTGTCCGCTTTTCACGAGAGAACTATTTAACGGATTTAGATTGGGTTTTTTCTATAATTTGCTTGAACATTCAGGTTGATTTTGCAACTTCTCTCATTGCGATAAGTATCATAGTTCTCTTACAGGAGCGATTTATTTGTGTGAATCCGAGACAGTGGCTAATGGCCGAGGGGCGGGGAAAGCGTGACGTCAGGAGTGGGGAGCTGTGTGGGGCCCCCTCACTCATGCACCAGCCTCCGTTCGAATCACTCTACCTCTGGCCACGTTTTAGAGTGGACCTTGCTTCCACTTTGCTAGCGATACCTGTTTGTTTATAGATTTTTAAAGTTTGTCCTGTTTCACTACTACATGTGCGGAGCTGCGGGGGCCGGCTAGTTTATCATAAAAAGCATCTGTAAACTTAAAACAAATATACAGACCATTTAATATAAACATTATCAAGTGTTTTTGGAAAGCAGCCATGTATGTATGTATATTCAGCATAATTTCCATGCCTATCAGTCAAATTATACTGTAGTACAGTTCCTCAAAATAATAAAAAAAAAATCACAAAAACCTTTATACTATGATTTTGCTAAAAGAATTCATACAAACAATGAAAAACAAGTGAAACTATCAACCTCCACACTTATTAAAGAGGGTAGTGCAGTATAAAGATCTGATGAGGTTGTCAGGAGATTTGAAAGTGAATTGTGTGGTAAGGTGATGGCAGCAAAGAGCAAAGTGAACCCCAGTCAAAAGGGGACATTGAATCAGTGCATAACACATTACGCACAGCACAAGCTTAGTGTATATATCACCTTGTGTTAAAAGACTATTCAATATGGAGCAATATGCCTCCAAGATCTTTTGCCCACTGCAAAGCAAACAGTGGATAAACTGCTCATGTGTGATGCCACAATGGTACACATGTCTCAAAATTCACTCAGCACTTTTCTTCTACTTATGAGAGTGGAAGTTCACACTTATGAGTGAGGTGACTTCTATATTGACTGTATAGAGTGGCAGTCATTTTGAAAATAGGTGGAGCCAGAAGATGGATTGTTAAAAATAAATAGCCAAAGTCAAAACTGGTAAGTTAAGATTTAGTAACACAGCCTAGGACATAGGACAAAAATTATAGAGAATTGCGACAAGAATGTCAGAAAGAAAAAAAGAAGTTAACAGAGCCAAAGCCATAACATTAGATTAAAATCTTAGTTGAGGTTCTAAACCACACATTCACTTAAATACTCAAATAAAAACACTAGGCATTAGAGTGCATCCACAAACTTGGATGATGAACACTCTGTTCTGCCAGCTTATGAGATGTTATAATAGTAATGTCACTCGGCACTGCCAGATGTTGCCCACCAACTCATGAATGTTTTCCTAACTATGGGGGTTAAGATAGTGGCATCCATAACAGTGCTGCAAGAGAACATAATAACTTTCAAACACCATTAAAAATGTGTTAGATTCAAAAGATACTCTGATGTTTAAAACCCTTAAAAGACGTTTCAATTACTTGTAGAGGGCAGGGTGAAATTGTAAATTAAAATAAATAAATAAATGCCAGATCATGACGATTTCCTTCTGTTACTTTTGCAAGATGAATGTTCACAGGGTAGAACCAGAGAATACTGGTAAGATGGAATCTATACACACATACAGTATTTATTCTTTGAATATTTAAGTTAGGAGTAACAATGATGCAAGTGACACATTTTAATTAACAACCCAAACTCTGGTATAATTTATGCTGCTCAGTACACAACATTTATTTTTAAACACATATACATGATCAAGTCTAAAGTACATAAATTCATTTTAGTTATTTTTATGAATGGGGTTATAAAGCATTTTATAGTATATTCCGACTTTGTCTAAAACAACCAGTGTCTTCAGTATTCTATTGGGTATTCTTTGCTCTTATGGCGTCCCGTTTTCATTCATAAAACAAATAAAAATAAGAAAACAAAAACTACACTTAATAAAATGTGATTCTTCTGATCTACTTTACTGATCTGGCTTTACTATGTAGTAAATGTTTTGGCCAAATTTGTTGTGCTTGCCAGTGATATTACTGATAAGACGTTATACAAGTAGGGTTCTTTTTTAATAGCTGCACATCATAAACCTTCCTACATTTATCTGTTTAATCTATATTGGTTTACTACTACTACTTCCAAATTTGTTTTACTTAACTAAAATGGTTAATAAATAATTCAAACCATGAGAGCTAATTGGTTACAGTGCTTCCGCACTCAGGGTATAATCCTACCTTGTGCCCATTGCTACTAGGCTAGGCTCCCACCACCTGCAATCCATACTGAGTAAAAGAGTTCATAAAATAGTTCCAACAGATGACTAAAAGCATTTAGTACAAAAATGATAAACTGTATAACTTAAAAAAATAACTGCAAAAGATTATTGCAATAACTGACAGTCATAAAATAAACAAGATGAATAGTTCTATTTATCATAATAGTAATATTACTAAAAGAGTTTATAATAAAACAGACAACTTCTTGTGTGCTGAGATTCTGCTGTCCTTGACCTCCCTCCCACCCCAAACCACTTATTGACACATGAAGAGATAAGCATTTCATCTGCTGCTATTCCTTTTCTAAACACCAGAAAGAAAGAAATTTGGTTTTTAAATATATTTTGTTTGAATACTGACCAAGCCTCATGGGCCCCAAATCTCATCTATCTCCTCTCATGAAATGCTGACTCTCTCAAAAGGCTGATTATCAAGTATCTCGCTAACCATAACCCTGCTTTGTCGTGATCTGCTCTGCTCAGTCCACATGCAGTTGTCCCTCTGATATTTCACCATTTTTCAAGCTGGACTCTTGTTTGTGAGCGAGTGCTCACACATCATTGGTTAAAATGCTGACAGTTAAGATTTGGCCTCTGTACATGTCATCTTCAGGTTCATGGTTTATTTTCCTGCCCTACTAGTTATACATTAACAGCACCTGAAATCAACATTTCCGAAGCCAATTAAGGTGAATCAGTTACTTATTAACAAAGTAACAGACATAAAAAGCATAAAAGAGGCAAACATAAAAATAACAAACAATTGTGACAGGTGTTTTGGCAGTCAACCACTACCTTCTTTCAAATGATTCTCATATACTCTTTAGCAAAATAAAACATTCAAGCAATCATAATTAGAAGAGGTGCCCATGCCAAGTCCAAGGCGAGGATTTTCTTACTAACGTTAACTGTGTGTAACGTTTACCATTTGATGTAGCACCTAGATTTTGCGGCCCAATGGTTGTTTTAATTATTCATAGTCTCTCACTTGCTGTTGCAAAATCCCAAATTGAGTCCATCTTTGACATACTCACTAATCCTTTAAATTCTGGTGGCTTCAGTCCTCTAAAGGCCATAGAAATCCCACATTTGTTATCTTAGGATGTTTTGGCTTCAAACGATGAGAGAATCTCTGCTTGGTATAGTGTTCTGGAAAAAAAAAATCCACTGGTTAATGGTTACTAAAGGCAAATCAATCTATTTAATTCATTGTTTAAACATGTTATTCCAACATAGCACTGGAGGACAGTAACTGATCCTGCTCATATTTATTCACACAAATCCAATTTGCAGCTGTCGCTCAACCTAACCTGCATGTCGATTCCCAGAATTCTGGGACACCTGGAGAAGATCCACGCAAAAATGGGTGGAACATGTGAACTCCACGAAAATAGTAACTGTGTTGGGAAGCAACTCCAAGTTCCTGGAGCCATCAGTTATCAGAGCTAACAAAAAGCCCTCATGTCACTCATGAAGCACAAAAACAGTACTTTTTTCTTGTGGTTCTGACTTTAATCACACTTGTGCAGTCTTCTTTAGTTTGATATTTATCATTTACATTTAATTTACTTGGCTGTCCCTGAAATTTCTTTCCCCCACTTAATAGCCCTCAGGCTAGTGTTTTTTTTTTTTAAACTAGAAGTGGTTTCTGGCTCTACTCACTTTTAAATAGTTAATTGTAACATATAAACAGGGATCTATTTTAAGACTGGTTCACAGAGTAAGCAAACTCTTATAAGTATTTATTCAGGGTCATCTTTACTCCCAAACATTCATTACAACCTTTCAACTTTCAGAGCTATTTTCTGTTAATGGGACTCTCGCTATAAAGAAAACAATCTGACTTGCTGCAGCAGTAATACAAATGCAGCTGAAGAATAATTTTGTGATATATATACATGTGGGTCCCCAGTGAAAAATTGTTCAGGGCCCTGTCCTACTTTGTTTCATGCGCCAACATCATGGGATTTCTCGTCATTGACAGTGTGGCACGGTGACACAGTAATCAGTGCTGCTGAGTGATGGATCCATCTTTCTGGGTATGAATCCCATTTTTGATAGAGTTGACACATTTTCTCCATATATCTCTACAAGCATTCATTCACACAAATCCAATTGGCAGCTGTTACTCAGCCTAACCTGCATATCTCCAGATATTCCAGTTTTCCTCCAACATCTATAAGAAGTGTATTGTGCACACCGATGATTCAAAATGAGACCTGTATAAGTGGGCCCAGTGATGGACTTCCCACATGATGCAGCCAGGAAAAGGTTTTAAGCCCTCGCAGCATTAGACTGGGCTAAGCATGCATGAGAATCTTACAATATACAGTATATGTACATCCCCCCTAGACCATCTTAAGTGGGGTCTGAAAATGTGTAAGTACAATACACATAAATCACAGCTTACTCTGTATTCTCCAACAAAAATGTCCAAAGGCAGTGACAACTCCACACTTTGATTTAGTTTCACTACACCTACTCCATCTTCCTGAAAGTAACTGACAAATGCAAAGTACCTCCTGGATTTTAGCACAAACTATTTAGTTTGTGTTGGTGTGAAGTGCGTATGTGAAAGTGTGTGATGGTTTAATTAGACGAGAGCTCAGCAATCAACAGATACTGGCTGAGATTGTATTTAATATAAAGGGGAGCGGGTTAGCGATAGAAAAGGGTTAAGTTGTGTTTGTCATTTTGAAAAAGAAACTGAGTGAGAGGGATCACTAGGGAGAGAGGTAGCAGGAAGAAGGAAAGGACAGCATTGGTTTGGCTGACCATCTGTGCCAGACCAAGTGCTGTGTAGGCTCAGTGTAGGGGCTGCACTCTGGTTGACTGAGCGGTGGAGCTGACGCAAGAGTGAGAGAGCTGGCAGTTGGTTTAAAGGATGGGGGGGCTCAAGATGTGGCAGAATCCAGAGAAGGGCAAGACACCCTTGGAGCTGCAGCAGCCGTTAGACCTACTGATTCAGGTCTGCATGATGGATTGGGGATATGCAACGGGCCACATTGGAGAAGAAGTCAGTGAAGGGCAAAGTGCCCTGTGAACTGCGGAAGCCATTAGTGGTGCAGTTCAGATATGCATGGCTGATTGGGGATGCAGTGGGCTTCGACTTGAAGTTTCCTCTTGTATTGACAAGGACAGAGAATTTGAAAGGATGTAACAATTTTGCCTTTCTGCTTGGAGATTATAATTTATTTATTGAATCTATTTGTTTACTCCCTAAAGACACTGGCAAATATGGATTTTAATTGATTATGTATTGGATTTAAAGTCTCACCTGTCTGCTCATTTGCCCTGGTCCATTCTCAGTACATAGCTATCAATGTCCCAGAGAAAGGAAGTTGCCCATGCCCATGTGGGCCTAAGGCATTACACTCCTCAAAAGAAAACTTCACCTAAAATTCTAGAGGAATAACCTCTCTCATCTAGTATCAGAGAAGATGTGAAGCTGAGAGTCCCTTCTATACCTGGGCTTGACTGAATGAGATACTATTGTATTTGGACGTGCCAGGCTACATCACAAACCATAAGAAAGATAAGGACAAAATGCAGTTGCAAGATACCAGCCATTTCATAGTCAAGATGGTTTGTACTGTGGATAATAAATAAAATAGCTGAAAAATACTGAAGAAGTTGGGAGATTATCTTTGCTCATGCCCTATCTAGCCACACAAAGTATATACACACACACACACACACACACACGGGCTGTCACATTGACTTGTGCAATGATCAGGAGCATCTTTATGTTATCTAGTTCTGCTTGACTCTTAGGTTTAATTTACACATTATTTTTTTATGTAAATTATGCTGTAAAGTGTTTTGTATCACTGCTTAAATAAGCATTAAAAAACTATTATTCTTTCAATTTGCATTTCAACAGTTTATTGCAGCATTTTAGTTTTATATGTTAAAGAATACACCTTTTATTTTAATACAATTATGTTAATAATAGAACCAACAAAGATAACACTGTTTAATATTAACAACATAACATTTTCAAATATGCTTATTCTAATTCAGTCTTGAAGGGGGCTGTAGACTAACCCAGCAAACATCAGGTGCAAGATAGGAAACAGGCCTGGGATTAGTCCATTGTAGGGTCCACTAATTTGATTTGAATCACAAATCAAAAGCATTTGTTTTAGGTGTGGGAAGATAACTAAAATGCTTAAAACAATTCCACATACATGGAAAACACACAGACACAAAGACAGTGACTGGTGGGCAGGATTCAAAGCCAGGACACTGGATCAGCATGGACAGCAATGCTAATCACCATGCCACCCATACTTATGATTACTATTTTTAACTTTTATTCAGGTAACTTAAACAAATAAAGATACAGTATGTAATATACATAACATGTTAGTGCTCGACAAGGAAGCACAATACAATTTAAAAATAACAATGTTATGTTGAGCTTACAGATATTGTCTATGCTAGAAACATCGTAGGCAGCCATGAAATTCAATCAATACTCAATATGTCACTGTGGCTTGTGTATGTAGTATACTTCGTACTCATATACAGTACATAACTTTCTTATAAAATATTATTCTTTCACGTGCTATATTTTATTTCTACTTATTATTTTTTACTACTTAATATATCTTTTTATTATAAACTTCTGCTTTTTGTTTTCGTTACCCTTCTTCATAATTCTGTGAAAAGGTAATGCTGAAAAAATTGTTTGTTTTTATTGTGGATATTTTGTCATCACTAAGGTGGTAATGTAAGCGGAATGACCTTTCCATAACACATTTCCCAGCATTGAACCTGGTCCATCTATGAAGCTACCAGACAGTATATGGCAAATGGTTAGGAGTGGAAAAAGCTGTCCAATATCTAATGAGTTGATCAAATGGTAGGAATTATAAGCAGTTTTGATATACTAGGTTAAGAATAAAGAGATGCATGAACAAGCAGTAGGCAGAAGCTCGTTCCAAAGCTTGGCAGAAAAGGACTGTGGGGCTAAATAATTTTAGCTCATCTGAACAGAGGATGTGCCCTGTCAGTCACGTGCGACTAGGAGACAATTTATGGGCCCAAACAAATGTGATTATATCTGCCAGACCATGGGTTGGTGCTTTCTCTCTTCCCTTCTCTGTAGACCATCAGAAAGAAATCCCACCTGACACTTCTGACATCACGTTCAGTCTTGGCACACCTGCCCTAACTTCCAGTCCCAGCCCTCCTGACATAATTTCCTCTCCAGACCATATATAAACGCTATATTGTTAGGCACAATTCTATTCTGCATTGAGCTCTGCCTCAAAAGATATTGTTCACATATGTTTATATACAGTATACAGGGTGGCTATGCCAAACATTCTTTGTTGTATTTGTGATTTCTTCACAACCTCTGTTAAGTAACCCAAAGCAAGCAGGAGCTTTCTTGTGTACTTGTGTAGATGTACAGAGAAACTAGAAACTGAAGGTAGGAACATTTCAGAGATCTAATAGCAGAAGTTCAACCAGCAGGGAAGTGCATTTGGTCAGCAGGAACAAACCAAAAGCCGAAACAATGAGTTGATTGGCATAGGTTGTGTGCAAGGATCTCATCTAATGGATGAATTGAAAAAGGGAGAGAGAGAGAGAGACTAACATCCAAGATCACACAAGGGTCCTAATGGCGCAGTATTCTGGAAATCATAGCTGATTGATATAAAATGAATGATTGCACCTAACACCAATCATAACTCTCCATTATGTTGTAATCAAATTCAATATACCTTAAACAAGAGTGCTGACATCATAAATGTACAGTATGGTGTAGGTTTAAGAACGTATTCTATTTGAAACACAATTTTTTTATAATAAATCATAAATTAAAATATGAATGTTGGTTTAATTCTAATGTTACATAAAAATAATTCCTTCATGATTCTGCCAGTTACGTTTTATGGAAACATTTCCTGCACATTTTAGTTAGACCAGTGGGAGGAGCTCTTCACCAAGGAAAACAGAAGGCTGTGTGTCTCAGGCAATACTGTCTGTGCAAAGGGCCTGGTCTGCTCTTCTATACCGTATTAGGATAAAGAAATTTATCTTTAATAAATTGTGATGAATTAACCAATTAGCAAAACACTCTCAAATATGTTGTATCCAATACAGGGAGGGGGATTAATCAATTAGTCACTACTTATTTTAGTTCACAAAGACGTCCCTTCACAGCACATGGATTAAAAATTAGAATGGAAGACATCCTTGGAGGAAAGCCATGATTCAAAAAGTTGAATGCCACTTGAACTGAACATGAAAAAAAAAACTGTACTTTTTATTTTTTAATGTGCTAGGGTGGCAAGTTGACCAATGTACCCATTTGTACATTGGTGTGCAAGATATAAAAGAAAGTTCACAGCGTGTTACATGTTAAGGTGCTGCATGAAATTCAAGCTCAAATGTGTTACCACCATGTGGGTAGATATGATGAAATTCTTCCTGGCCTGTCTGACCAAGTGGTGTCACGATTAGCAATACTTACTGTACTCTGTTTTGAGGTTTTGTTCTGTAGCTTACCTCAGAATCATCAAGAATCATTTCATTATTCTGATACAGTACTTACTGTCAAGATTTTAGTATCTAGCAAAGGTACCAGAAAGAGATTAGTTTAGGCAGGAGTTATTAGTTATGTTTTAGTTTGACTCTCTTTGCTAGAAGGAGAGTGAGCTTTCGTGATGCAACCTCGTATGAGCAGCACAGAGCAAACAGCCTCTAAAATGGCATCGACATCTGACGAGAGACCAAAGGAAAATACCCTGTGGACGACTTTTTTTCCGTATTATCACTGAATCGGACTCTGATTTTGATGCAAGTGATTTGGAGACGGAGAACGAAAAACGAAAATAAGGTCCCCAGCATCAGCTGATCGTGGTGCTGGACATGTTCATGTAGCTGACACACCACCAGCAACGTTCACCTGGCGGGGACCACCACTTAAGATGACAAGAGGTACAAAGCAGATTGCGTCGCACTGCAACTACCACCGATGCCCACCTTCTGTGCAGAGACAACCAGCCCGCTGCACACTTCTGCTGACCCATCAAGCCACCCCTGCACAACAGCTGCTGCCTGAGACCGCCATGCCGGCACAGACAGCACACAGAAAAAGATGTTTCATGTTGATTTATGGATGAAGCCATTGCTTTGCATGCTTTTCAGAAAACTGAGCTTTTTGAGAAAAAAATATTCAGCCCTTAAAGAGTTAAGGGGCTTCTAAGTTGCAGAAGACCCAAATATAATGACAATGGCCCGTGGGATTACGTTCTGTACTTTAGAAATTTGAGTTGCTCAAGGGTGTAGTGATGTCTGCCACTTGGGATGTGTGCTTAGCATTACATGGTAAACTTGGGAGATTTCCAAGCATTTTTGATCCATGTAAAAGTCAAAGATGAGTGTGGGAAAAGTTTTTACTAGTGTAGTGATGTCTTTGTGGTTCTCAGGGTTTCATGGAGCAACCTGCAAGACTAAATTCAATATTTTTAACAATATAATAAAAGGATGGGCTCTTCATGACACTGTACCTTTACTATACAGGTAGTGTAGCCTAGTAGTTAAGGCTTCAGACTTGAAACCCTGAGATTGTGGGTTCAAATCCTGCTACTGACACTGTGTGACCCTGAGCAAGTCACTTGACCTTCCTGTGCTGCAACTGGAAAACAAAAAGAAAATGTAACCAATTCTATAATGAATGTTGTAAGTCACCTTGGATAAAGGCATCAGCCAAATAAGTAAATGTTATGCTTAGGTGTCCATATACAAAGTGTAATGGCTACTTTTTATGTGCATCTACTTCATAATGAGCGAGTTCCTAACTTTACTTTCCAAATAGCCAGAAGTCACAAGGACTTGACCTTACACAACTGTAGAAAGCGAGAAACAAGAATGATGACTATTATCGACACCAGCATTTCCTCTAGTTGTTAGACATTAGCTGGTGGTGAATTTCCACTTTAAATAAATTACTCCATTTTACTGGACCAATGTTCAATTGTATGTGATCTGGCCAGTGAGGAGGCCACTGCATTTAACTGAACTCATGGTCATATTATTGGAACTCTTCCTGAACTTTCATGGCTGTGTGGCATGGCTCCTTATCTTTAAAAAAAAGCTAATTTCCAGATGGATATTCTCCATCAACTAATTAATGGATCTAACTCTATAACACTATTATACATTCTATAACATTCAAATTTTTGTACTTGTAACAATAGACCTAACATGTGCCATGAAAATATAGCCAGTACCACCATAAACCAGTTTTTTTCCCCTGAAAGGATGAATTCATGGACTTCTGTTTTTTACCAAATTCAAATCCTACAATTATCATGAATTAATAGGAACTGGCATTCTCTAGGCAGGAATATGTTTAATCAAACCTCCATGTCCAGTATTTGTGGTCCCTAGTTCACCTTTCTATTTTTTGGTAACAGTAGCTGTACCTCACTTATAACATAGTATGCTGAGTGTGCATTCTGATATGCCTATTTTGGCACTACAGCCGTGCTTATTTATCTGACTGCCCCTAGTCGCTCTGTTACTTTGCACAAGTAGTGTACAATCTGCCTTCACTGACTCCTTTTTACCAATGGTCTGTAAAAGCTCAGCTTGATATTTGTAGGTGGTGGCCCATTCTTGATACACCTGTGATATGGCTGTACAAGATGCTCAACACAAGTATAATGTGGTTATTGGAGGGGAAAGTGATTTTCAGACTGTAAAAAATTAAATAAAATCAGGGTATATTTTTCACACAGAAATATGGAAGAAACAAAAATTGTAGCTTAGCTGTTATCAGAATATGGGCAATTACTTCTCAGATGTGATGCTTTGGAGCCTACGACAGTGATGCTCACACGTCTATACACCTACAGCTGTTGTCAAGTCTGCCTCTCTATTCACATGGAACACTTCTGCTCTTGGAGAACCAATTTTGTGGAAATTTGGTATACTTAAAATTCATGGAAATTTGGTACAAAAGTTTAATTTTCATTGAGCTACCTCAATCAGAGCACGCTGTACAAAGTTATCAAAAACATCTGCAGCCTTCCCACTGTTAACCTGGCTTGTTTTAAAGGGTACATTTCCTGGTGGGATACACATCTAATACACTCAAAACAAATCAGACAAAACCCACAGATTTAACAAATCAATTTGCAGTTACAGTGATCAACCGCTATAACGCGCTTCGACTTTCGCGGCTTCACTCTATCGCGGATTTTAAATGTAAGCATATCTAAATATATATCATGGATTTTTCGCTGGTTTGCAGATTTCTGCGAAAAATGTGTCTTTTAAATTATGGTACATGCTTCCTCAGTTGTTTTGACAATGTTGATTTCATACAATGGACGCTATTGCAAGATGGCTGAGAAGCTACCCAATCAGAGCACGTATGACATATGAAATAAAACTCCTCAATGATGTATGATATGCTTCCCGTGCAGTGCTTCGCATACTTGAAAGCCCAAACAGCACGTATTGATTTTAGATTGTTTGCTTGTCTCTGTCTCTTTCTCTCTGACATTCTCTGCTCCTGACGGAGGAGGTGTGAGCAGAGGGGCTGTTCGCAAACTGGCCTAGAGGATATGGATGCTCCTCTAAAAAATGCTGAAAGATTACCTTCACATTGCTCCCTTCCTTGCAGCTGCTTTGTCCGGCGGTGCCTCGCATACTTAAAAGCCCAAACAGCCCTATTGATTTTTGATTGTTTGCTTTTCTCGCTCTCTCTCTCTCTGACATTCTCTGCTCCTGACGCGCATTCCTTTGAAGAGGAAGATATGTTTGCATTCTTTTAATTGTGAGATGGAACTGTCATCTCTGTCTTGTCATGGAGCACAGTTTAAACTTTTGACTAAAGGGTGTTATTTCATGTCTAGAGGGCTCTAATAATGTTAGAAAATGTATTTAGAAGGTCGTAAACAGGTTTTCTATGCTCTAACTGCGAAAATATTTGATTTATAAATAAAGAATCCTACTTCGCGGAAATTCATTTATCTCGGCGGAGTCTGGAACGGATTAACTGCGATAAACGAGGGTTGACTGTATATCTTCTATTAAAACAATACACTCACCCTTAAATTTCTACACAAAATACATTTTTCTTTTATATGCATATATACACACCTTTAAAAATATTTGCATATACTGTATACAGTGGGTTCAATAAGTATTCAGACCCCATCACTGAAGAATGTCAGAAGATCCCAAGTTGTGCAAAACTTGTCATGTCATATCCAAGAAGACTCTAGGCTGTTATCATTTCCAAAGGTGATTCAACTAAATAATATGTAAAAGAGGTAAACACATGTCAATGTGATATTCTAGTTTTTCATTTTTGTTACATTTGCGAAGATTTTTAAAATCCTGTTTTCACTTTGTCATGCTGTGGTATTAAATAAAATACAGATATATCTGTAATTCTGTGGTATTATACTCAACACAACTGTGTGGGTGTGTGTGTGTGCGTGTGCCCTGGGGTGGGCTGGAGCCCTGCCCAGGTATTTGTTCCTGCCTTGGCTGGGATTGGCTCCAGTAGACCCCCGTGACCCTATGTTAGGGTATAGTGGGTTGGAAGATGACTGACTGACTGACAACAATAAATATGTTAAAAAATGTAATACAAAATCCCTGGTCAGAGTTAAACTATATCTCAATCAATTATCTATACTAATAAAAGGCAAAGCCCTCACTCACTCACTCACTCACTCACTCACTAATTCTCCAACTTCCCGTGTGGGTGGAAGGCTGAAATTTGGCAGGTTGATTCCTTACAGCTTCCTTACAAAAGTTGGGCAGGTTTTATATCGAAATTCTACGCGTAATGGTCATAACTGGAAGCAGTTTTTCTCCATTTACTGTAATGGAGATGAGCTTCAACGCCGTGGGGGGAGTTTCGTGTGACATCATCACGCCTCCCACGTAATCACGCAGTACATAGAAAACCAGGAAGACCTCAAAAAAGCGCTGAAGAAAACATGCATTATATAATTGAGAAGGCAGCGAAACAATAAGAAGCGAGCGAGTGACATATACAACCATATTCATGAGTTCTGCTACTTCGGAAACAAACCACGATGTAAACCTACACTTTAAATTAAGTTCATAGACAGGCTGCCGCTGGCGTTTGTAATTTAGTGCCTGCCCATAGAAGGCCGTCCGTCAGCGGCAATCCAATAGCAAACTGCCACGGGTAAATATTCACGGGTGAAGGACTGTGCTTATGGAGAGGAAGATGAGATGGTCAGGGTGGTGTTTGACACAAACTCAGCGAAACTGCGAGAGAAAGTTTTAAGTGCCAGGACTAAGGTAACATTAAATAAAGCTATGGACATAGCACGAGATGGCACCAGCACAGCTGGGAACCTTCGATGCAAGTACACGAGTGGCTCACGTGAACTGGCGCAGTGCACAGATAAAAGCAACAGTTCCAAAGAGCTGAACAAAACCGAATTACACAGTTGAAAAGGCAGCAAAAATATGAAGCGTCTGATAAGCATATTCATAAATGCAGCTACTGTGGAAACAAAGCACACGGTGGAAAAAGTCAATGTCCGCTAAAGGAAGACAGTGTAAAAAACCCGTGCATGCAGTGTGTCAGGTCTCAGATAAAGAAGAAGGCGAGCTGTTTATTGATGCAGTAAGAAACGAATCGATGAATGAAACCTGTCATCTTTACAGCGATTGACAAACACGGAATGTAACTTGAACACAACACATCGTACAAATCGACCCTGATTGAAAGAAATAATGATAATCAAATCCTTGATGACAGCAACATTCAATAACACTCACAAAACAATTACTGTATATTGACAATCATGTTACGTTATTTTTAAAATGTTCCCTTTTCTTTTTCATAACTTCTACTTCTCCACTGCGATACGCGGGTATATATTTAAATGTATATATATACCCCTATCTACAGTACATACTCGCATAGACAAGCCACATGCTGTGGCTCAATTGTAGAGTCTTAAGCCTCTAATGCCGACATTCGAGGTTCGATTCGAGAGGGATGCACTGAGTATGTCGCAGCGCTACTGATTCATTTTACCTTAGCATCTCCTTGGTTTGGGACGTATGAAAAATATTAGGTTAACGCAGAATCATGTTACGTTATTTTTAAAATGTTTCCCTTTATTAGCACAAGCACAGCTGAGAAGCTTCGATGCATGTACTCCATAACGCGTTAAAAATAACGCATTTAATCACACTTTCAATTCCAAGCAAGCGGGAACTTTTGTCAATGCATCATTTCCTGGTACATCCATTACACTGATGCACACATCACAGCTACAAAAATGTTAGAGTCGGAATAAAGCGCGTTCCTCGACTGATCATTTCGACTTCCGAGAAGCCTTGATAAAAGCATGGTTTTGTGCACAATGAAAAGCAAGCAAAATTAGATGCATTACAGAAAGCGGACTTTGTGGCTCTTACTGGGGATCATTGGACTTCCGTGACCGTTAGTAATTCTAATTACATCTAATTACAAAATGTTCAATGATCACACTGTTTTAGCCTAATGTACAAAATAATTTTGGCTAAGGTTACTCAGAGTTTAAAGATTAAGTTGGTCAAATTACCTTTTATGTTTCTGACTTATTTTTTAAGAAGAAAAACTGCACTTTATGTTGAAATTTTGGTTATTATTATTTAAAGACAATACTATTCTGAAAATCTACTTAAAGTACTTAAACTACCACTTTATTTTTAAGTCTGCCCAATTTTAACCAGGGATGATATTTTTGTTTCTGTTTTGAATTCAAATGCAGTTTAAAGGCTTTTTTTTCAGAAATTAAAACAGCTTCAGTTTACAATATTCATGTACATGTCTATTATTTGATTCTGTAAGCCCACTAAAACACTTTTAAATTAAAAAAAAACATTTGCGATTTGGGGCAAATTTACGTGTGCGATTACATACGATTAATCAAGATTAATTCTTACACAGCCTCTAATTAATTGGATTAATTTTTTAATCGAGTCCCACCTAATATATATATATATGTGGATATATATATGTAGATTTGTATATATAAATGTGTATATACAGTATATATGTAGATATGTATATGTGTATATACAGTATGTATATATACAGTATGTATATATATGTATGTGTGTATATGTATATATATATAACTGTGTATATATATGTGTATAGATGTATATATATATTTATATATATATGCCAGCAACACTCATGACAATGACAAAACAATTACATTGTCAATCATGTTACGTTATTATTAAAATGTTTCCTTTTCTTTTTACTTCTCGCTGCCAATCGCAGGTATTTTGCTATATATATATATATATACAGATATATACAGATATATATATATACAGATATATATAAATATATATATACAGATATATATATAATATATATATATATATAAATAGATAGATATGACAACAACACTCAATATCAATGACAAAACAATTACATTAACAATCATCTTACGTTATTTTTAAAATGTTTGCTTTTCATTTTCATAACTTCTTTAACACACTACTTCACCGCTGCGAAGCGCGGGTATTTTGCTAGTTAAAAATATAAACTGTATATTCCCACTGCATGGCAGAATTTAGTTCCCAATTTTAGGTGGCCCAACCAGGTGGGTGCGTGGAACATCTTGTCTCTCTGGCATGATGATCATCTTCCTCTGCTGTCAGAGGAGCTTCGTAAACTCTGCATTTCACTGGTGGCACTCTGAGGTGTGCAGACCTGGGACTGGCCAGATCTATGTAGGTGGGTACACCTTTTATCGGTCTGGTCGCTCTGATGGCTGTCATACTCAGGGATTAGCTACAATATTACTGTGGTGGAATGGCTCCTTCCAAGGGTGTCTGATGCCACTCCTTTTAATGAGTGTATTATGAGACTCAGATTTAGGCACGGAGATCCATGCAAGTTTTGCAGGAGATGTTTCCAGGGAAGCTGATCTCCCTGTGCGGTAATGTCGGGTGGCCTTCACGATCACCTGATCTCACTCCGTGTGATTTCTCCTTGTAGGGTTTTCTCAAGTCGAAGGTATCCACACACCGACCTCAAAACCCTGAAGCCTTCAAGAATGCTATTCGCCACAAAATCTCTGCTATTCCCCTTGAAATGGCCGAAGGAGTCATGCGAGCGTTCAGAAATCATCTCGATGAGTGTATCGCTAATGATAGCTACCACCTTGAAGACATCATTTTTAAAACACAGTGAAAAAAATCTATTCTGTATACTCTTTCTTGTGTCATAATGAAATTTATTTTATCTTGTAGTGTTTTTGTAGAGCAAATGTTTGAAATGTACTTCTTTTTGGTTCGCCCTGTATATTGCAGTATTTTAGAGATCTGTTTTTGCCCATCACTTCCAGAGTGCTCCTATTCATATTTTTGAATTATTAACCTGTATCATCATAGCCAAATAAATAAATAAACATAAGCCTTCACAATACATTTTAGGACAGATTTGTCTCTCCTCCTGCTCTGTTCCTCTATCTACCAATGACAGATTTTTCAGCAATTCTCTAGCACTCTGAAAGTGATTCTTTATCTTAAGGTTCTTGATTTACTGCTGGTTTATGCAAGGGCTGTTAAGCATCCACCACATCAAGCAAACTCTGGCCCTCTTTTCTCATTAAAGACAATGGGAAAATATCCTTCACATTTCTAATTGTCGTTTTGTTATCTTGGGGTTTGGCAACCTTTTCCATTTCCACATGTACAAGCATTAGACAGCCCGTGTGCTAGTGAACAATAACATATAGTTTAATCTATCTCAATTATTATTATATTACCTGGTGTACTGCATATGCAAAATATGTTTGTATTTACTGTCAATGTGTACTGAATATTAAATTGGACTTACATTCCCAGTATGATCCCTGTTCCTGTCTTCCATGGCTTACTTGTGCTATGTCTGGCATGTATGATTTTAATTTCAACTACACACATACTTCTGAATGGCACTCAGCTGTGTGTTGAACACTATCTTTAGTTGTGAAAAAAATCTGTTTGCACATATAACAGGATCCAGTTGCAGAGAATAATGCAAAGGCCTTCATTTTCAGACATGAAAATTCATCTGGCAAATTCTCTCAACCTGCCACAATGGATGTTGCTTGGTCAATTTCATAGTTTTCAAGTGTTTTTCAGAGCTCTTTAAATTTATATGTCCACATCGAAGATGTTTAATCTGCTGCATTTAAAACTCCTCAATCCCTATCCTCTCAGACTGAGCTAAACCCAAGTTCTTTCTCCTCAAGCTTTTCCAGATTGATCAAAAAAGAAAACATTGGGCCTTTTTTCTCAAAGTGTTGAAACCTGGTGGAGAATTTAATTTCTGCTTTTGAAAATACTGAATGAGGTCATGAGGGTTGACAGGCTGGTATGATGATAGTGCACTCAAGTTACTGAAATAACAGTTTGAACAACACAAAAGAATAACTTTCACCAGAAATCTCCTTCATGCATCAAATAAAGATTAACCCAGCTTGGCCTGTTACAGATTGATTTTGTTGAGATGTATTGTCTATCAAAAACATAAGTTTTGATAACCATCAATCTTAATCTAACACTGGGTAGTTCAAACCCTTCTCTTTTGAAAATGTGAATATCAAATCAAAGCTATTGACGACCCACCCAAAAACCTTCCTGCCATTGAGTCATCACACTGTCAGTGGAGAGGCAAATCCTTGTAAACACTGTCCATCTCCTCCAGTAGTGAGCAAAACTGTCGGTGGGTTAATGACAAGTGAGTGACAAGAAAGTTAACAAATCTAACAACTGTTTTCATAACAGCGATCAAATCAGACTTTGACATTTTGGTACATGCATTTTCTTGGTGAATAATGCATTGAAATTTTATGACTGGGTTACTGATATCATTTGAGCTAAAGTGACAAACTCGCCACAGCTTCACCACCATAGCAGGGGCACTTTCTATTGTAATGACAAACATTTTCCTCATATCTGGACAGTGGTGCATCTCATTGCTGGAAATGGACAATTTATGCTATTTTGAAAATCTGGCTTTCTACAGTTCTTGCTGAAATGGGCAAATCTTTATTTCTGGACATGATAGTTTGTCAATTCGTTAAAAAAAACCTCTGCACCACTTAGGAGGGCTTCATTAAAGCACTTTCCATCTGTAAACTGTGTTCTGTATTTGCTAATACAGTCTGGGAGTTTAGAAATGTCTTCTGTAGTATGAGTTTAAGTGTTTCATAGGGTTTTGAACACACTACTTTTCATCTCATATTTTGCGACTGCCATCCTATAAATTTCCACTCTGTCTGCCTCATCTTTCTTTTCATGATCTGTTTCAAAGTTATGCCATACATTTCATTTTCTGTACACAACATTTTCACAAAACAGAGTATATATAGCTCTATCCTCTCTTGCAACAATGCCAAACTCTCTCGTCCAACTGCTTTGAAAAGAACAACTGCTACACTTGCCTGCCATTTTGTAATGTATTAACACAAGGCTCCGTCAATTAGATGGTTCTGGCAATGATTACTGCTGCTGTTGTGTGTGTAGCTACTTGGTGAGGAGTGCATGCTCGTGGAATTTTGCTCATGCATTTTTTTAATTGGCCGATTTATTTTTTTTGTAATTGCTATAATAAACTTTGATGACACTGTAGACTAGATATTATTTAACTAACTTTTAATACAGTTATATTTTAATAAGAAATGTTAAATAATTTTGTAAACATGCAACTATCGATCTTCCAGGTGCCACTGAAAATGGCTTTGCATGCCTCCTGTGGCATATACACGTATTAGGTTGTTGACCCCTGTGTTATCTCAATAAATCTCCTTTTTAAGGACCCATAACAACCTTTTCAATGTTAGCGATGCTCATTTTAGTTAACTCAGACAACCTGCACTTTCGTGCACAGTGTTTGCTACTGACTTAACACACAATTAGGTGTAATGAAAAAACAAACTATTCAGGTCACCTGTATTACATTTTTTCTTCAATGCTACAGGAGGAAAATGCTAAATGGTTTAGTCCTGTATTTTATTCCTTTGAGCGGCCCCACCCAACTGCAGCACTTTGCAAAGTGTCAAGTCAGATAATGCATACCCGCACTATTGTCAATAAGCTGCATTTTTTTTAAGAATGGTAGCTTTCATCTAACAATGTAACTAACTATAGCATACACCTCTTGCAACTTAATTTAAATGTTGTGCGTTAACTTTGCAGTTTCTTGCTAACCACTCAAATTAATTTTATACATATTTTTTGTAGTCTAGTTTGAAAAAGACTTCTTTCTAAATAAAATAATGATAGCGGAATAAATATTTCATGATCATTACAATGCAACATATTTTACAGTTGTTTCACTTGTAAAATACACAAGGACACACAGTGTCTCAATTTATAGAAATGCCAGATGAGATTAGGGAACAGGATGTGTTTTTGTCATTATGAATAGCTGGTAAAAAGAAACATTGACTGAAAACTGCATTCAACATTTCTGAAAAACCATGAGTGATTTTTGTCTCAGTTTCTTAAGTGCATTACAGGCAAAAGGAGGCAGTGTGCCAGGCTCTGCTTTCTCTTTGGTCACATCACATTGCACTCAAAGTGAACCCTGTCTTATGAAGGCCTGTGTTTTCAAGTATCACATTCATTTGAAAGCTGCAGTTTTCACATATATCTTATGTGAGTTATAAGCACTTCATGCTTTACAGATGCAACACAAGTAAAAAAGTGCAACTAATAAATAAATTCGATATAAAATATTGCACACACAGTACAAATATGTGCATACTGTAGCAATGACAATTTTAACCTACATTAAAAAATATTTTAATATATTCTTATTTGTATCCAAATCCAATATCCAAATCTATAATTTTGGCTAATTTGATACTCCTACTTTGTACTACAAGTTTGTATTTGTATTATATAAGAAAAAGATTAATGATATACTTAAGTTTCTGCAACATTAGTTTAAATGTAGAGTGCCGCCACATGGATACTCCTCTTTTATATTACTTGCATTAATATTAAAAGTTTAGTTGAAAATGATATTTAAGTGTTAATACATAGAATATGTTAATAGATTTTAAAACAGAAGATAAAAAGTAGAGACTTACCATAATAACATACTAAAGAAAGCATTAACTGTATTTATGCATAAGGGTTTTGTTACTTCTTTATTAACTGCTACATTTCTATAATAAGCTTTCCTTAGATGGAAATTGTGTATTAGAGATATTAAACTTGTTAGATGGCTTAACATAAGAAGATTTATGTATTACCTTTAGAATAGCAGTATTAATGCTCAGTGACCATTTGGGTACTGCATATACGATTCTTCTGGAAAAAAGGTAGATATTTTGTACAGTGGTAACTCCATTTCAAGTTCTAATCCACAGACAATGTAAAACATACAGTATCCAACAGCAGAAATGATGTTGTAAAATTATGCAATTTAATTCATAAACTTAAACATTTGTTAAGGAAATGAAATAATCCAAGTTTTTTTTTTATTTTGATATGAACTAATAAGAATGAATGCCTTGAAAACAACTGCATTTTCCAAATATCGTGCTGATACACTACAAAACTGGCTCACAGCTCCAGAAGAATCTATTTGAATCTCAGCCCGATAACAGAGTATGAAATGTTTGCACATTCTTCCTGTGTCTGCGGGTTTTTTCAGCTACTCCATGTTACTCTTACAACCCAAAGACATTTGGATTTTCATAAATTGGCAACCATTAGCTTTCATGGTAGGTTGAGGGCTTTTCATGGAGTTTTATGGCTAGCCAATGTTCATTAAACTATCTTGAAATCTTTGATGTCACAGGGAAATGGCTGTAAGATGCAAAGACTGTAGTCATGTGGTCTTGATAGCCATTTTCCTGTTATGAAAGTACTATATATGTACACAATCATCAACTCTTCTTGTTTTTTTGGAAAAGCCAGTGTTGTGATTTGATAAAGAGCACTTTCTGAAGGATAACATCTTTTTGGGGAAGCAGAGCAAGAAAAAAGTCAGAAGAGTTTGTAAACAAGCCAAGGTTTAACATTGGGAAGTCAAAAAGCACATATGCCAAATCCCAATGCAAAAAAAATAATTTGAAGCACAGCTAAAAATATCTTCATCTTATAATCCTTTCCCTAAATAAACAAGTACTGTTGCAAAATTAGACTCTCTTAAATTTTCAATCATGCTCATTAACCCTAAATTTTGACATTATACACAGCAATGCCATCAGTCACATGAGACAACAAGCATGACTGGTAATGCCAAGGATACCTTAAAGAATGTGAATTCAAAATGGTGCCACAATAATATCTCTGGCAAAACAATGAAAAATAATATCAATAAATATAAACATGTCAAAAGCAAAATAAATGCATGCAAAATATTTCTTAGGGAATTAGACCATGAATAGTAATCTATACTAATAAAAGGCCAAGCAAGCACGCATGCACACACGCACTCACTCACTCACTCATTGTCCAACTTCCTGTGTAGGTAGAAGGTTGAAATTTGGCAGGCTCATTCCTTACAGCTTACTTACAAAAGTTGGGCAGGTTTCATTTCAAAATTCTACGCGTAATGGTCATAAACTGGAAGCTATTTTTCTCCATATACTGTAATGGAGTTGAGCTCGAAAGTCGTGGGGGGTGGAGTTTCGTGTGACATCATCACGCCTCCCGTAATCACGTGAACTGACTATCAACGCAGTACGTAGAAAACAAGGAAGAGCTCCAAAAAGCGCTGAAGAAAACATGCATTATATAATTGAGAAGGCAGCGAAACAATAAGAAGCGAGCAAGTGACATATACAACCATATTCATGAGTGCTGCTACTTCGGAAACAAAGCACGGTGTAAACCTAAAGTTTAAATTAAGTTTATAGACAGGCTGCCACTGGCGTTTGCCATGCCCACGGGTAATGCAGGATACAAGTTTAATGAGAGGACGCAGGATATAAACGAGAGTTTTGATCACTTTGTAATTAAGTTAAAATTGCAGGTGAAGGGCTGTGCTTATGCTTCTGAGAGACTGTGTTTGTGGGGGATTGACAGTTAAGGCAGGTGGGGGAGTCACGTCATCATCTCCCCTCCCATTCACCTCATTTCGCTCTGAGCTGAGCTCTGCAGCTAACGCACGCAGTGTTACGGAAGCGACTTTGTGACGCTGCCACCAAATACTCACAGAAAAATCCACAAGTTAATACACACGCAGTTTCTAGAGTTTCTCCACACTGAATTCTCCAGGCACTACTTACAAAAGGTTACATTGACAATCGTGTTACGTTATTTTTAAAATGTCTCCTTTTCTTAGCACAAGCACAGCTGAGAAGCTTCGATGCATGTGCTCCATAACGCGTTAAAAAATAATGCATTTAATCACACTTTGCATTCCAAGCAAAGGGGAACTTCTGTCAATGCATGATTTCCTGGTACACCGATTACATTGATCAGCGCTTCCCGATTCATTTTACCCTCGCACCACCTTAGTTTGAGAAGAAGTATGAAAAAATATGAGGTTAACACAGAAAAACAGATCACCAATTGAAGCTTTATGAATAATCGATACTTTATTCGCCATCAATAATTGTTTTGGTAAAGCCATACTCAGTGTAATCCTCCTTTCATTTTATAATTTTTCCGCCACTAGCCATGATTAAATGAACGGTAAAAAAGTAAGAGTGAAGCGAGGGTGACTTATTCAGGCAGGCAGGCGACAGCTCAATAGCTCGAATTTGGATATAAGTAGGTTCTATTTAGTCGCCAGAAATATCTTTGGTAGAAATGGAAGTTGAATTTAGTCTTTAAATTTCTATGGTGAAGAAAAATTTTATGCAATGATGACTAAATTTAACTATATAAAGTCAAAACTTGTATATATAAAGTCATAAAGTCACTGTCGAATATATAAAGTCAAAACTTGAATATATAAAGTCAGCGTCGGTATATATAAAGTAAGCGCTGGAAAATATAAAGTCAAAACTTAAATATATAAAGTCAGCGTCGGAATATATAAAGTAAGCACTGGAATATCCATCCATTTCCCAACCCGTTGAATCCAACCATATGGTCACGGTGGTCTGCAGGAGCCAATCCCAGCCAACACTGGGCACAAGGCAGGAACCAATCCTGGGCAGGGCACATGCATCATTTTCAAAACATTAACCGAACAGTGTTTTTTTAATTTATCTTTCTGAATATGTTTTTGTTAACTTAGTTCAGTTCAGAGTCGTTTCAATCAATATATTTTGACTTTGACTTTATATATTCAGGAATGAGTTTATATACTCCGATGTTGACTTTATATAATCAGGAATGACTTTATAAATTCCGACGCTGACTTTATATATTCAGGTTTTGACTTTATATATTCGGGAATGACTTTATATATATTCAAGTTTTGACTTTATATATTCTGACGCCGACTTTATATATTCAGTAAATCAATGTATTTGCCTGTTTGGCACCCCATAGTATATGAGTGTGTGTATATATGTATATATATGACAACAACACTCATATCAATGACAAAACAATTACATTAACAATCATGTTACGTTATTTTAAAAATTTTTCCTTTTCTTTTTCATAACTTCTTTAACACACTACTTCTCCGCTGCAAAGCGCGGGTATTCTGCTAGTCAAGAATTATAAGTAAAATCTGCCACTTAATTTTGTAACTGAAAATTTTTTTCTTTGTTTTTTTGAAGTTTTAATTTAGAAACTGATTTTCTGTGCTTAAATTTTGTTTGTTATCTAAAAAATATTTAATATGTAATAGATATTTTAAAGCGGTGGGCTGGCACCCTGCCTGGGGTTTGTTTCCTGCCTTGCGCCCTGTGTTGGCTGGGATTGGCTACTGCAGACCCCCGTGACCCTGTAGTTAGGATATAGTGGGTTGGATAATGGATGGATGGATGGACAGATATTTTAAAATAAACAAAAAAAAAATTCTAAACATTTTTATTATGGCAGAACAACTAACTTTATACTGAGATTCTGTGGTAGACAAAAATGTGTAAATCCTTCAATTACAGTTCATTCTATTTTATATAAAATGTGCCATATTTCAGACTATTTCACACATTTTTGTTAAGAGATCTGATGCTCATCTACTACATCACTCTACACAGACTTAAACTAAGATTTAATTAATTACAAAAAAAGAAAGGGGAAAGTTTTTAATGCTTTTTAAGATGAATGATTCTTAAATTATTTTGTGATGTACTGGACTGGCTGAATTTTTAATTGGACAGATTTTACATCTTTTGTTTGTACCAATGTCTGTGTCACTGATGTATCATACCTTCTATTTTTAATAGATAAATCTAGAAATAAACCAGATTTAATTATAAAAAATATATTAATTTACAGGAAACGTTCAGTACAGTATCCCTCATTTCTTTATAAATTTTTTAGTATATTACCAAAGTTTCAGCATCTGGACCTTTTTACCATAATAAGGTATATATCATCTGACACGCACCTGAAATTTTTACTTTAAATATTGAACACTGTAATCCTTAATATTGGTTTAAAGGTTTAGTATAACCACAGAACTCACTGAACAACAGCTAACCCAGAGCTAGCTTTAGACAATATATTGATGTGTTTGAGTATACCCACTCTTACTGTGGGGAGAGCTAAGTTGCTATATGTCCATTTCAAAAATTAAAAATGACTTAAGTGGGATGATCGGAGTCATTTATACATCGGATTAATAGCACTATAAAGGACATCCACTGTCTTAGGAAATTTCCCTGGTGAAGCTGGGTAACACAATTAGTCATGATATTAATTAATTTACCATATTTAAATTGTGCTCTAAATTTAAAATCAAATGTTCTTTTTTAAATGTTTTTTTTTTAAAAAAGGAGTGATGGGGCATAGTCCAAACATGAAAACAAAATTTGTAAAACTTATCAGATATATCCACTTTAAAGTGGCAAACATTTTGATTTAATAATATATGCCTTCGGCATTTTTGAACCAGTCTTGTGACAACGAAAGTGTTTGTCACGCATGTTCATCTGTGGATCAACCTCCAGGCTCATCTAAAACAGGTAATACCACCCCATGTTGAGAGGAAAGGAGAAGCTTGAGCTGACCTTCTTCTCTTCTTTTCCCTCTTCAGTGGTGAGAAGACCCCAATGAGGGCAATTGACTCTGCCCCTTCTGGTCTTCTGGCTTTAAAGCCCACTGCTGCCAGAAACAGGCAGTCAGTTTTGAGTGAACTAAGCTGAAGGACGGAATTCCGAATATCCGAGTTATGCATAGCTGCCCTATTTGGGGGATCTGACCTGTAGTTGGAAAGGAGTGTGCATCTGACGTGTGGATATTGCTATCCTAAAAGCACAGATGACAATTTAGATACAAGAAACTTAACAAAACACTAAAAATCACCCAAGTTTCAATATAGGGATGAAGCACACATCAAGGAAAGAATAGCCCATCTCCTTTAAAATTTAATGTCCAGCTGTAAAGCATACCAGCCAGCATAGTGGTTAAGAGGACTGTGACAGCATTCAACTAATGAATGTCTTCCAAATCCAAAATGGAAGAAATTATGAGTATGACAAAAAACTGTCTACGTTTTTCCAAAAACATTTGGAGCAATTCTGAGATGTCACAAAAGAATGGAAAACAAAATCCATTAGTGTGAAATGCTGAAATGTTTGCTAGTTTGTCAGAAAGCTGAAGAATTTGACAAAAGCCTGGGGAAGCTACAAGCGGTGGCTGGACGGAGGCTGGAGGGGGGCGATTTCGCTGCTCACGCAGTGTAGCATCACTCGGACGGCTCCCAGCGGCAAGCGGTTTCATTGCCCACCCACCACACACAGCTGCCCATTCATTCTCGGTGGATGGCTGGTAATGCTGCAAGCGGTGACCCGGTTGTGGCTGAACGGAGGCCATTGAGGGTGAACGGGGTGACGGGGGGTAGCATTCAACACGCAGCCATCCAAGGCACACTACAATGCTACCCCCCCGTCACCCCGTTCACTGCCTTGCTGCCCTCATTCATTCTCAATCGCAAGCCTGTTTGTTCTGTTACACACATAGCAGGAAGTTGTCTCTTGTCAGCACAGGGTGGTCCAGATCTAATTGTGCAGATCCAGATTATCTGCATGACTTTGATTTATGCGGGGACGATTCCAGTTTGGCGCAAAGAAGATTCTTCGCGTCGTCAGTTTGCACACTTCTCGATGGTCCGGGATTTTTTGGGTGATTTTCTATGTAATAAAGTGAATAAGTTATAGCGTAATGAAAATTGCATAATTAGATCTGGACCACCCTATACATCAGACATGTTGACGACTGGTGCCTTCCTGCTGTGATAGCGTGTACAGTGCTGTACAGAAGAGCTCATCTTAACCTTTTGTCTTCACCCTTCACGAATTTCTCTGAAACACAAATCTGATGCAAGTGCTGATGATACAGTAAAGAAGAGAAAAACCATCACCATTGAAAATAAAGTAGAAATAATAAAAAGGTCAGAGAGAGGTGAAACTCCATCATTCATTGGCAGAGCACTTGGTTACAATCGGTCAACAATAGCAATTATTAAAATAATGTACCTGTTTCAACTTACATACAAATTCAACTTAAGTGCAAACCTACAGTCCCTATCTCATATGTAACCCAGGGACTGCCTGTACATACTTTATTTATTTTTTTTATCACAGGGGCTGTTGAAATTGTTTGTTAATAAAAGTTTTTATTTCTTCAGATAATAATATGACTGAACAAAAAAAGAAAGGCAAACAGTACAGCTTGGACTATTTGTACTTATTTCGAATTTACATATCTATTTCATAAATGTCAAAAATGTAAAGAAACTCTGGTCGTATTTTTTTGCTTTAATTTTCATTAGTGCAAGTTTCAATATTAAATGTTGCACAAGATATTGTCATATTCCGTAGTCCTTTTATCTTTTTCAATCATTATTTACAAGTGATTAAAATGAAAAGTTTGATATCTAGTGAAATATTTAATATTGAGTACTGTACACATTTATTAATTTGAGTAAGTAAAGTAAATGACTAGGGGCTCAACGGTTTTAAAAGTTTTTGGTAAAGGGGTCTGAGAACTCTTGTTCTAGTGACTACCATTTTAAATGTGCTATTATGTATGCAAGAGTTTACCTACATTTTAGAATATGTAGCCTCTCTTAGCAAAGGAATGATCAGTACTCGTAAGTGTTGTCCTTCCTTGCATGGGTCACTTCTTGGCATTTGCTGTATGGGAGGTGAGCACCACGCATGAAAACTAAGAACCGTCAAACTCTTCATTGTGTAATCACGTCTTATCTCTGCGGTGGGCTGGCGGCCTGCCAGGGGTTTGTTTCCTGCCTTCCGCCCTGTGTTGGCTGGGATTGGCTCCAGCAGACCCCTGTAGTTAGGATATAGCGGGTTGGAAATTGGATGGATGGAGGTCTTATCTAGTGAATAACATTCACCCTGTCCACTGTTTAAATTCTTTTCACTTAATTCCCCTTTAAACACATAAAATGTAAATGGCTAAAAACAATCAACTGTGTCTGACAGGCTACTTTATAACCCACTTTGTGTCTGCCATAGCATGGAATGTGTTAATAAGACAGAACATGCACCGCAACAAAGCACATCCATGAAAAAGAGACTGGATTATAATGCTTAACAGGAGAACGCATGCTGCACGTCTTAAACCCTAGCTCCCAACGTTTAAGCACTAACTACCTACATAAGCATAAACAAGTCAAGTCAAGTCAACTCAAGTTGGGGAGCATGTACTGGTACAGTGCGTTGCCGCACCCACTACACGACGAAACAATTCGGGATCCCGCTTTGCATCTCCCAGGAAGACGCATGGTCCAGTCCCACCCTCTGGAAATGACCCTCTATCTGCCGCAGCCAGGTGTTACGTGGGCAACCCCTTGGCCTGGTCCAGCCACTCGGGTCCCCAACAATGAGAATCTTACGAGCCGGATCACCCTCGGGGAAACACGCTTCATGGCCATAGTGCCGTAACTGACGCTCCCTCACAATGCACGTAATGTGCCTCATTCGGGACTCCATGAGCAACCACTCATTCACACAAAGTCAAACCAACGGTACCCAAGGATTTTCCGGAGAGACACAGTACCAAAGGAGTCCAGTCTTCGTCTCAGGTCACTGGATAGCGTCCATGTCTCGCAACCATATAACAAAACAGGAAGCATTAGGACTCTATAGACTTGGACCTTCATTCTTTTGCATAGATATCGGGAGTGCCACACACCCCTTTGCAGCAACCTCATGACCCCCCATGCTCTCCCAATCCATCTACTGACTTCATAGGAAGAGTCACCAGAGACATGAATGTCACTGCCAAGGTAAGCAAACCTCTCAACAAGGTCAGCACTCTCTCTGCAAACAGACACACTGCTGATGGCTGTGCCCAAGAGGTCATTAAAGGCCTGGACCTTGGTTTTTATGCAGGACACTCGCAAGCCCAGACACTCAGACTCCTCACTCAGTCTGTCATGCGCCACGATCAGAGCCTCCATTGACTCCGCGAAGATCACAGCATCGACAGCAAAGTCAAGATCCATGAATCTTTCTTCACCAACAGATGTCCCACAGCCGCTGGACCCCACGACCTTGCCCAACACCCAGTCCATACAAGCATTGAACAGAGTAGGAGCAAGATCACACCCCTGACGAACCCCAGAATCAACTGGGAAAAACGCAGAGGTCCTGCCTCCACTCTGTGCAGCACTCACAGGCCGGGCATGATATCCAGCAACCTCAAGGGGATCCTGCGAACCCTCAGGATGTCCCACAGGGCAGCTTGATGAACTGAGTCGAATGCTTTGTGAAAATTGACAAAGGCTGGAAAGAAACTCTGCCCATATTAGCGTTTACGCTCCATGAGAGCCCTCAGTGCCAGGATGCAGCCGATGGTAGACTTCTTAGGCGTAAAACCAGACTGTTCCGGTCACTGGTAGGTGAGCAAGTGATCATGGATCCTATTGAGGACAACCCCAGGAAGGACCTTACCTGGCACCGAGAGCAATGTTATCCCCCTGTAGTTGCTCCAATCCAGGCGATCACCCTTCCCTTTCCAGATAGGGACGACAAGTCCCGTTTTCCAGTCAGTTGGGATGATGCCAGTCTCCCAAATGGAAGCAATGCCAGGAGGACAGCCTTACCACCAGCCTGGAGAAGTTCACCTTGGATACCACAGATCCCTGCAGCCTTTCCCCCCCCTCAGCTGGTTCACCACCTGTGCAATCTCAGTGAGACTGGGTGGTTCGCAGCTAATCGGAGGATCAGCCCCAAGAACTGTGGACCCAGAGATATCCAACGACCTAGTCAGAGGATCAGCTTTGAACAACTACTCAAAGTAGCCAGCCCAGCGGGTCACAATTGCAGTGTCATCCGTAAGGACTGTTCCATCAGCCACCCTGACTGCGACTCTTTGAAGAACAGATTCAGATGTGCGTAATGCTTCGATTCCTCTGTAAGCAGGACGTGGGTTGCTAGACTACAGATGGTGTGTCACTTGCTCACAGATTCCTCTAACAAACGCTTTTTTATCTGCCCTCAGAGCCCTCGCAGCCCTTCTTCTCAGTTCCCGGTACAGACCAGAGTTGCCACTGAGCCGTAAGCTGCGATTCCTCTCGATGATAACCGGGGTGCCCTGCAAGATGAAACACCTCCTTCTGGGAACACCGGTAACACCAACACAACCCTCAGCAACCTTCAGGGTCTTGTCACGGAAGGTCTCCCACATCACATTAGGAATCGGCAGTTGTATCCAAATCTCAAAGTTCCTCACCCAAACTGCGTAAGCTGTATCCTAAGATTAGCAACAAGAAAACTGTGGTCAGAATTCAGAAACTGAGCACTTCTGTAGGCCCTGCAGTTTTGCAAGAGCCTCCAGCATCTGCCCATGAGGATGTGATCGATCTCCTTGAGTACACCAATAGTATTGGAGTACCAAGTCCAACGATGCGGATTCAGGGCACTGGAACCAGGATCCAGCAATTCGCAGCCCCTGATCTTTTGCAAAGTCAAGGAACATGAAGCCACTTTCACCATGGTCATCAGACCCATGGGGACCGAGACAATCCTCATAACCAGCCCTGTCAGTGCCAGTGGTTGCATTGAAGTCACCCATGACCAGAAGAGTGTCACCTTGTGGGCACCCATCAACCACAGAGCGAAGCTGCGAACAAAATGTCTCCCTCGCCGAGACACCACTGACTGCGGTCGGGGCATACACTGAGACAACAGACAAGTCACCCAGGAAGTGCCGTAGTCTGAGTTCCATAATACGCTCATTGAAAGAAGCGACATCGGACACCATCAGAAGAAGCAAATCTGCTACAGCAACAGATACTCCTTGAGTATGACTGCCATCAGCCCGACCAGACCAATAAAAGGTGTATCCACCTACAGAGATCCGGCCTGTTCCCGGTCTGCGCAGCTCCTTCGACAGCAGACATTCCATGTGCCCACCCGTATGGGCTGCCTCAAATTGGGACCCAAGTGCTGCTGTGCAGCTGGCGAAGCTTCAGCACCACACCAGTTCCGATCCCCAACAGACTTGACCCTGTTGGCTCTCCAACGGTTTTGACTCTTCCGGGGATGGGGCTCCCGAGGGCTTTCTCCCATCCCCTTCATGATACGAGCAGCCTTCCTTTGGGTGGATGGAGAAGAGCTACTCCCGCAGAGAGCAAAAAGGAATCCTTTCTGTTGTCTCACGCTGTGTGAAGTTTTTTTACGATGGCTGGAGTGCCAATCCTGTCACCAACCCCCATGATTTCCCTGCAAGTTGGAGGGCCACTTGCAGGGCCGGATGCAATTTAACGTCATACCCAGAAAAGGTAAGCATAAACACATTAAATAAATTGCAGAACCTTTGTGTCATGCCAGCATTCTAAAGACACAGTACAAACTACGTGACCTTCCTGTGTTCAGCAGAATTTGGCAAAAATAAGGTAAATATGACTATTTTGATTAGCTATAATTTGTCATTAATGAATGTGTATTTTTTTGTAAATGTTACACACTTCTTTATATAATAAATGTTTACCAGATTTCTTGAATTTTAATATCCCTACTTCAGAGGACAACATTTTCCAGAACTGCAGAAAGAAGCACCAGAAGAAATCGAGCCCATCCACCACATACTGAAGATTTAAAAAGGATGGATGGCACATGGGTCCTTCTCCAAGAAATAAATTATTAAAACTTGGAATGTCTGGAAAACATATATGATAATCCTTTGGAAACTAACATTGAAGTGACACAATTAATTTGTATTATGCCCACCTCTCATGAACATTATTTGTTTACAAATAAGGCTGTCAAATTAGCCAAAACTACTCTGTAAAATAAAATATATATCTGAAAATGTTTAAAACTGGTTTAAACATTCTGGGTGTTTCACATACGTTTGTACTGTACAAGTATGTGGTTTATATTTTTATTTTTTAATGTTTTTACTTTTTTGCCCATGATGCATCTAGAAAGCATGAAGTGCGTGTGTTTGTTGCACAGCAGATAATAACAAAGTGTTTGACAAATCAACCTAAGTCTTCAAAGGAATTGGACACTTAAAAACACAAACCTTCACAAAAATGGGATTCTAAGTATATGCAATGTGACTTAATCAAAATTTAAAAAAACAGCAAAACTGGGTTAAGTTCCAGTTTAATTCTTCGTTTGTATAGCTATTATAAAAAAAACAGCTAGTGGACAATGGATTAGGCAGAAGCCAGACAGATACTTAGCAGCATGGGTTCCAGTTGAATGCTCTGGGCAAGAGTAGATGGTTAGTGAATACAGGGTTAAACTAAACTAGTTTACAGCAAAAATGTAATACAAGTAGTTTCCTTTATGTCTTCCTATTTATGGCATTATGAGTCAATTCAGCAACCAAGTAAGACACAGACTTCAAAGCTGCTTGTTGGCTGATTCAGTGGTAACTAAAATGAATATTGCTAACACTAAAAGGGCCCTTAAAAGCAGTAATAACAAAAGGAAAATCACAAACAGTGATTATGTTCCATTGTCTTTAATGACAAAGAATTCCAGCTTCTTCTTGCTGTGATGGATGTTAAAGTACTGTACTAACACAAAGCAGCAGCCATTCAGAGATTGCGGGTTTAACAAGCAGAAGTCTGAATGAGAATAAATGCTAATTGGTAAGCCTTAACACTTTTTTTATCCTTCCTCTTTCACTAGCTTTTTTTGAAGATGGCTAAAGACTTTTTATTGGGGGTGTAGCTGTTCTTTTATTTCTCACATTTTCTTGTATGGCTGTCTTAATGTTTAATTTTAATTTCTGCCTTGTAATTGATGCTGTCAGAGTATCAGAGTACACATGATGAATTAGGCAGATTAAATCATGAATGCATAAATGGATGGAAAACATTATTTAAAAAAATATGCAGTGTATATATATATATATATATATATATATATATATATATATATATATATATATATATATATATATATATATATATAGTGGGATATGGCCAGCTGTTCATCCCTGCCAATACCCCCAGACCACCAGATGGAGCCCTCCCTGCAACATGGAGGTGCCCTGAATTCCAGCAGGGCCTCATGGACATTGGAGTTTTACTGCACAGCCCTGCTGGATACCATGGGGACCGCAAGGGGACGCTGCAGGGAGGCCCAGGGATTGCTATGTGCACTATAACCCGGAAGTACATCCTAGTCACAGGGACAGAAGAATTGACGTACGTCCGGGATGAAGAAAAGGAGTTTTCACCTGACCCTGGGTCAACAAGTATAAAAGGACTGTGGGAAATCCCAGGAGCTGAGCTGAGTTGGGAGGAAGGGTGGCAACGCATCTGGAGTAGGAGGATTGTGTATTATTGAGAATTGTGTTTATTTATGAGTATTGTGGAGAGTGGGGTGCTTGGTGCACATTATTATAATAATAAAGTCGATTCTTGGACTTTTATCTGGTGTCTGGCGTCTGATCCAAGGGTTCAAGGGAGCGATAGAGCCCCCTATCTGTCACTATATATATATATATATATATATATATATATATATATATATATATATATATATATATATATATATATATACACACACACACACAGTAATCCCTTGCTATATCGTGCTTCGACTTTCGCGGCTTCACTCAATCGCGGATTTTAAATGTAAGCTGTCTAAATATATATGACAGATTTTTTGCTGGTTTGCGGATTTCTGCGGACAATGGGTCTTTTAATTTATGGTACATGCTTCCTCAGTTTGTTTGCTCAGCTGATTTCATACAAGGGACGCTATTGGCGGATGGCTGAGAAGCTACCCAATCAGAGCACGTATTACATATTAAATAAAACTCCTCAATGATATACGATATGCTTCCCGCGTGCTGCTCAAGACACTTAAAAGCTCTAACAGCCCGTATTGATTTTTCATTGTTTGCTTTTCTCTGTGTCTCTCTCTCTGAGAAATACAGGCAGATACTTATCCATCATGCAAAACCATCAGGGAGACGTATGATTGGCCCCATTATCTGCTCTGACGGAGGGGTGTGAGCAGAGGGCTGTTTGCACAGTGGCTGTTTGCTTAGAAGATACGGACGCCTGTAAAAAATGCTGAAAGGCTACCTTCACATTGATCCCTTCATTGCTTTATCGCAGTGCTTGCATACTTAAAAGCGCAACAGCCCTATTGATTTTTGATTGTTTACTTTACTCTCACTATCTGACATTCTCTGCTTCTGATGGCGCACCTTGAAGAGGAAGATCTGTTTGCATTCTTTTAATTGTGAGAAAGAACTGTCATCTCTGTCTTGTCATGGAGCACAGTTTAAACTTTTGACTAAAGGGTGTTACTTCATGTCTAGAGGGCTCTAATAATGTTAAAAAACGTATTTAGAAGGTCGTAAACAGGTTTTCAATGCTCTAACTGCAAAAATATTAGATTTATAAATAAAGAATCCTACTTCTTGGAAATCCATTTATCTGTCTGGAGCGGATCAACCGCTATAAACGAGGGTTTACTGTATAACTGTGCGGAGAATATTTATAAACAGTGTGGGAGAGTTTCTAAGAGCTTAAAATATATAAAAATAACCATACAAACATATGGTCTCTACTTCGTGGATTTTCACCTATCGCGGGGGGTTCTGGAACGCAACCCCCGCAATCGAGGAGGGATTACTGTATATATATATATATATATATAGCTGGCAGTCATTTTTGCAAGTCCATGATATGGTAAGTCAGGCAACTCTGCTTTTAGGCTCTTTTTTGTGCCTTTCCCTAACCCTGATTTAATCTTTGGTTAATACTTAGAGAATCAATGATTTTCACGTTTTCACATCCATCCATTTTCTAAACTCTCTTTTCTCATTTCAGGGTTGTGAGATCAGGAGTAAGACAGTTACCAACCCTGAATGGGAGGCCAGGCCATCTTAAGGCACACTAATGCATATTCCCAGACCTGTTCACATGGGGCCAAGTTAGAATCACCAATTACTCCGGCACAAATGACTTTATGATGTAGGAATTCAAATCTAGTCTCAAGGAATTTTGGAAAAACACTGACACCCTTTAGTCACCATAATAACTAGTTTCCTATTTTTGCATTCATAATTTATCTAGAAGGATTGAAATATCTTTTGCTTTCATCAATTCCAACCAAATAAGTTAAGAGTTTACATTGAAACATATTATAATGTGAAAATGCCCAGAGAATACTTCTTCATATCCACTTTACAATATGTTTGATATTTTTGTAACCTTTAATATATTGCAGAATTTAATGTAAATAACTTTTAAGCTTGTAATACTCCTTTTCATAGCATCCTTTCACACATATTAAATACTTATTGCATCTTGTTTATAAAGCTGGAATTCAAATGTAGTTTCCAGGAATTTTTAAACAGTACCCTTAAGCCACCATATTCATAATTTATTAAGAAGGATCCAGATACTTCCTTTGATTTATGGCAAAAAAGTCCTACTAAATAACATATGATTCCATTTTGAGACATACTTTAAAGTGAAAATTTCCAATGAGTAAACAATTTAGCCACTATATAATATGTTCTTAATATTTTTGTAAATATTACAACATTTATGTATTTAATCATCTACTTTCGAAACCTGCTATATCCTGAGTAAGGTCATGGCTAAGGTATCTCTGCAAGCATAGGGCACAAGGAAGGAACAAGCCATGGGTGGGGCATCAGTCCACTGCAGGGTCAACACACACACGCACACACATACACATACACACTAGGGACAAGTTAGCATCGCCAGTCCACCTAACCTACATGTCTTCGGACTGTGGGAGAAAATGGGAGAACCCTGAGTAAGCCCATGCAGGCACAGGGAGAACATTCAAACTCTTCACAGGGAGGACCAGGGAAATTAATCTAGGCCACCTTGTTGTGAAGAAGCTGTGCTACCACTGCGCCACCATGCCACCTTGCAGTACTTAATGTAAGGTGTAAATAGTTGTTTAGGCTGTAATACCCCTTTCCATCATATTCTTTAACAAGTATTGAATACATTTTATATCTTATTTTTATTGACTGCACATTGTTTCAAGAAGAAAACTCAACAATACATTATATTATATCAAAACTGAATTTAGCAGTTCAACGTGCTCTATATCCTCTATTTATCTAGTGCAGATATTTTTTATGAATTTCCTGAACCACTTTGATGAGAACCCAAGTAACTGACCCAGTAATTGCTGACTTAAATGTAGACAGAGGATCCTTTCACCCTGGCTGTAACTTACCATTTTTCTGAATTTCTCCCTGTCTCTCCTCTCATGCATTAAATGCAGGCTGCTTTGATGTGTGTTGTCCCTGGTGTAGCAGAAAGGCCTGGCTGAGGCCTCTGTTGGCTTATGCCTCTCAGCTTCCCTTTCTGAGTAAGGCGGCAAAGAGTCTTCCTCTTCATGACGGTAAATAGGAGATCGGCTATGAGAAAAGTCATTGCTCTTTTTGGAACTGGATTTTGAGGGAGTCTCACTATTGTAGTTCTCCTCTAGATGTCGGCCTCTGGCTTTCCTTTCTAAAACACTTGTTAAGAAGGTATTATCATAAGCCCGGTTCCCACATGAATTTCGAAGTGGGTAATTGTCAACAGGTTCCCTCCTCTTTGGTGAAGGAGGTTTATAATGGCGTCCTCTGTCTGACTCATAAAAGCCATCTGGGCTTCTGCCTCTTTTACTGTAATAGTCGTCTGGAAAAGTGTCCTGGTATGCATACCGGTCCATATGGGGGTGCATCTGTTTTTCCTCGTGGTAATGATGATCTCTAAAGGAAGGAGGGTAGCAGTCTTGCTCATACTCCCGGTCCTGGTTAGGTTCATGGTACATGCGCCTCCCTTTCTGATCGTAGGATTGAGCAAATTCTTCTAATTCATCAAGAGACCCAGTGCGTCCACTGGCTTGTAATGTTTTCCTTTGAAGATGTTCTGATCTGGGCTTCCACCTGCTTTTATAGAAACATGTAAATACATTAGTCTATACATAAAAAACATAAAACATACACCATCTCATTCTACAATAGAATGGTAATTATTGAGGTAAAAACAGTAGTCTAATTTTCTATTCTACTGTGAAGTTTGGATATTCTTTTCAAACTAAGTAGCGTCTGGTTGATATGGAGCTGGCATGGTCTTGTTCCATATTTTTTGTCAGACCTAGAATAGCAGGCTTTGGTCTATGGTGGGTCTGTGGTCGGTTTTTTTAAGAAGTCCTTGATCCATCTACAGTATATGTGTGCTGATTGACACCCGGGTGTTGCTGTTTGGTCACCATCCTGCTAGGGATGACCATGTTAAAGGAGGAACTGAAGACCACAAATAACATCCTCATGAATGCCCCCTTGCAATTCAAATGAGTCAGTGTAGTGTGGAGATCCTGTATTTATGGCATCATCTGTTGACCTCTTGGCTTTGTAGGTGAACTGGTGCTGGTCCAAGGTGGGTTAAAGTGAAGATTTTATATGCCTCAGGACTAGCTTCTCGAAGCATTTCATTGTAGCGGGGGTGAGAGCTACAGGTATGTAATCATTATGGCTGCTGATTCCTGTCTTCTTTGCAACAGGCACAATGATGCAGACTTAAGGAATTTGGAGACAGTGCATTGTGACAGAGAGAGATTAAAAATGTTGCTGAACACCTCTGCCAGCTGATCTGCACAATCTCTGAGTACCCTCTCTGAACTTCCATCTGGGCCAGCAGCACTCCTTGGGTTGGCAGTGCATAGTGCTCTTCTGACACCATTAGTACTAACAATAAATGCCATACTGTTAGTAGTTGATGATGGTGTTATCCCGGTCTCTGCCTCACTCACCTCATTCATCTCAAAATGGGCAAACAATCACAACTGATGATGATAGAGTCTTTGCTGCCTTTATAGTTTGTAAAGTTCTGGATGCCTTGCTATACACGTTGGGGGTCTCCGTTATTGAAATGAAATAAAGGTGATGAAGCAAGGGAATGCATTTACAGTAGCTTTCACTTTATACAGAACTTAAGTTGTAGTTCACTGTGCCCATGCCAGCAAATGCTTCTTCAGATATGTTATTTCCTTTAACATTCAAGTAGCCTTATGTACAAATTGGGATCTCAGTCCATTAAAGTGAAATGAATCATGTCACATCCCTATACCTTAATGGCTTGAATCATGTCACCTCTCCAATGCTTAGTGACTTCCATTCATCCATTATCCAGTGACTTGTATTCAGTCATTTTCTGTCCATCGCTGTCAGCTTTAAGCACAGTTTGAAGGCACTAAATCAGATATGTTACCTAAACAGTGTCAAAGACAAAATAATTGACCACATTTTGAAAACTGGAAAAATGTCAAAATGGATATCTGTGAACAAATGTGAATCTGAATTCAGTTTCAAGATTCAGATTCAATGTTTTTTTTTGTTTACACAGCAAGTGAACAAATCTGATAGAATTGGGTTGAATGCAACTGGTAGATTAATGTAGTGAAAATGTCTACACCAACATGGTTTAATACGACATGAAACTTCTAGACTTCTTCTTGAAAACAGGAAACCTAATGTGGCAAGTCAATACCATACAGAGGCCAAGACAAGCATCTCACAGAAACCTTATAGAGTGAGACCTCCATTACAGACCACTCTAATATCAATGATGCGTAAAATTTTATTTTATATAAGCTCAGTTTATATTCCTAATAATTATCACTTTAAACACGGTTGTAATTTTCAAGTAGAACTTAATAAGAATAAATTCAGTTGAACTCAACTGCAAAATCGTAAGGTTGTAACTTATCTTGACTCAGATGTTAAAAAAAATGTTTCGAATGTTAAAAAATTGAAAGGCAAATTAATAAGGTGCTATATAAAATAAAGGTTGTTTGTTAATGCCCAATCAAACCAGTTACCAACAAAATTGTCTCAGAAAGAGGACCTTATTCTGCAAAAGACTGTATGTACAAATATGAGTATTAACAGCATAAACTTCCATTTACAGTACAAGTCTATTTTTGGGTACTAATCATACAAATATACAGATCAGTTTAGAAGTAACACCATTGTTCAAATGATAACCAACAATTTTAGTTAAAGCAATTTACAAATCAAAACTTCACAGAAGAAATATATCCATATTTTGCAGTGAGTCAACTCATTGAATGTTTTAACCACTAGGTCATCATTTTCTACACTTTGTTTTACCTGCTGTGGTACTGTTCTTCCGCTCGGTTAATTCTGTTAGGGTAGCGGGCCGATCGGCGTGCATAGGAGGAGGAGACTTCAAAATCAGGGTCTTCCTCGCGGTCGCTGATGGGTGGCAGAGCCTTCTTATGCACAAGTCGATAAGACTGATGGAAATCCGAATTTCCTTCATGCAGCGAACTCAGCTCTGACATGTTGCTGGCTGTCAATAGAAAAATATTTTTTAGTCCTACATGGTGATGACTCATGGCAAGTTGTTCTGTACTTCACTGTTAAATCCTTGCATCTGGTTGTCATCAGTTCTGCAAGTGTTATAGGAAACTACAGTCATTATCATGAATAGGTTATGATCCCAAAGTGGGAACATAAAAGGTTAGCAGCTATCACTACACTGCATGTACTTAAAAATAACATTAGTGTTGGCTTATGTCTTCTAGACTCTGACCGAAGCTATTCAAAGAATTTCTGAGTCCCCAGATATTTATTCTTTCCTTCTGCTGGAGAGGTGTTCTGTCTTCTCTTAGTCATCTTTTGTGATAGATTAATAATATGTGTTTCCTTATATTTTAACTTCAGCTGTGGAAAAAAATAAAGCTTTTGGGAGTACAGAATTTTATAAAGCCCCTGACAACAGAACTCCTAGGATCATTGGGACATACAATGAGCCGAGCCACCACCTTATCGTGGTGGAGGGGTTTGTGTGTCCCAATGATCCTAGGAGCTATGTTGTTGGGGGCTTTATGCCCCTGGTAGGGTCACCCAAGGCAAACTGGTCCTAGGCGAGGGACATGACAAAGAGCGGTTCAGAAAACCTCCTATGCATACAAACATTGGATGCCATTTTCCTTTGCCCAGACATAGCTCACGGGTCCCCCCTCTGGAGCCAGGCCTGGAGGTTGGGCTCGATGGCGAGCGCCTGGTGGCCGGGTCTGCACCCATGGGGCTCGGCCGGGCACAGCACAGCCTGAAGAGGCACATGGGTCCCCCTTCCCATGGGATCACCACCTGTAGGAGGGGCTAAGGAGGTTGGGTGCAGTGTGAGTCGGGTGGTGGCCGAAGGCGGGGACCTTGGTGGTCCAATCCTCGGCTATAGAACCTGGCTCTTGGGACGTGGAATGTCACCTCTCTGAAGGGGAAGGAGCCTGAGCTAGTGCGCGAGGTTGAGAGGTTCCGGCCAGATATAGTTGGGCTCACCTCAACGCACAGCGAAGACTCTGGAACCAGTCTGCTTGAGAGAGACTGGACTTTCTACCACTCTGGAGTTGCCCCCGGTGAGAGGCACCGAGCGGGTATGGGCATACTTACTGCCCCCCGACTTGGAGCCTGTACATTGGGGTTGACCCCGATAGACGAAAGGGTAGCCTCCCTCCGCCTTCGGGTGGAGGGATGGGTCCAAACTTGTGTTTGAGTGTATGCACCGAACAGCAGTCTGGAGTACCCACCCTTTTTGGAGTTCCTGGAGGGGGTGCTAGAGGGCGCACCTGCTGGTGACTCCCTTGTTTTGCTTGGAGACTTCAATGCTCACGTGGGCAATGACAGTGAGACCTGGAAGGGCGTGATTGGGAGGAATGGCCTCCCTGATTTGAACCCGAGTGGTGTTTTGTTATTGGACTTTTGTACTCGTCACGGATTGTCCATAACGAACACCACGTTCAGGCATAGGGGTGTCCATATGTGCACCTGGTACTAGGACACCCAAGGCGTCAGTTCGATGATCGACTTCGTGGTTGTGTCATTAGACTTGAGGCCACATTTCCTTGACACTTGGGCAAAGAGAGGGGCGGAGCTGTCAACTGATCACCACCTGGTGGTGAGTTGGCTTCGTTGGTGGGGGAGGACGTATTGTGAGGGTCTGCTGGGAATGTCTGGCAAAGTCCCCTGTCAGAAGTAGCTTCAACTCCCACCTCCAGCAGAACTTCAACCACGTGAGGAGGTGTGGGACATTGAGTCTGAATGGGCTTGTTCCATGCCTCTATTGTTGAGGTGGCTGAATGGAGCTGTGGCCATAAGGTGATCAGTGCCTGTCGTGGTGGCAATCCCTGAACCTGTTGGTGGACACTGGCGGTGAGGGATGTTGTCAAGCTGAAGAAGGAGTCCTACAGGACCCTTTTGTCCTGTGGGACTCCAGAGGTGGCTAACAGGTACCGGCAGGCCAAGCGGAATGCGGCTTTGGTGGTTGTTGAGGCAAAAACTCGGACATGGGAGGAGTTTGGGGAGGCCATGGAGAACGACTTTCGGACAGCTTTGAGGAAATTCTGGTCCACCATCCGGCGTGTCAGGAAATGGAAGCAGTGCAGTGTCAACTCTGTATATGGTGGGGATGGTGCGCTGCTGACCTTGACTTGGGACGTTGTGGGTCGGTGGGGGGAGTACTTGAAAGACCTCCTCAACACTAACATGTCTTCCTCCCAAGTGGAGGAGTTCAAGTATCTTGGTGTCTTCTTCACGAGTGAGGGAAGAATAGAGCAGGAGATCGACAGGCGGATCGGTGTGGCATCCGCAGTGATGGGGTCTCTGAATTGGTCTGTCATGGTGAAAAAGGAGCTGAGCTGAAAGGCAAAGCTCTCAATTTACCAGTTGATCTACGTTCCTACCCTCACCTATGGTCATGAGCTATGGGAAGTGACTGAAAGGACAAGATCGCGAATACAAGTGGCTGAAATGAGTTTCCTCCGCAGGGTGTCTGGGCTTTCCCTTAAAGATAGGGTGAGCTCGGCCATTCGGGAGGATCTCAGAGTAGAGCCACTGCTCCTCCGCATCAAGAGGAGTCAGATGAGGTGGCTCGGGCATCTGATCAGGATGCCTCCTGGACGTCTCCCTGGTGAGGTGTTCCGGGCACATCTAACTGGATGGAGGCCCCGGGGAACATTCAGGACACGCTGGAGGGACTATGTCTCCCAGCTGGCCTGGGAACACCTTGGAATTCCCCTGGAAGAGCTAGTAGAAGGGGTCAGGGAGAGGGAAGTCTGAGCATCTCTGCTCAAGTTGCTGCCCCCGTGACCCGGCCTCAGATAAGCAGAAGAGAATGAATGGATGGATGGATGGATGGATGGGAGTACAGAATTTTATGTATTAATGTCTACATGTATATGCAGGATATGTAAAAACTGTCACACTTAAAATCAGTTACTCAGTTTTTATGAAAACCTACATGGTATAAGACCAGTGAGATGCATATAGTATTATTTACCTGGAATTTCAGAGTCTTTGATATGGTACCACATCAGAGGTTAATAATTAAACTAAAAGAAGTGGGAATTCAAGGTGGATACAAAATTGGCTTAAACACTGGAAACAAGGAGTTATGGTGAAAATTAGGTGATATTAAAAGTTGAGATATGCTCTAGAGATGAGAGGAATGAAGGTCAGTAGGAACAAGACAGAATACATGTGTGTAAATGCGAGGGAGGTCAGTGGAATGGTGAGGATGCAGGGAGTAGAGCTGGCGAAGGTGGATGAGTTTAAATACTTGGGATCAACAGTACAGAATAATGGGGAATGTGGAAGGAATGGGAGTGCAGGCAGGGTGGAATGGGTGGAGAAGAGTGTCAGGAGTAATTTGTGACAGACAGGTATCAGCAAGAGTGAAAGGGAAGGTCTACAGGACGGTACTGAGATTAGCAATATTATATGGGTTGGAGACGGTGGCACTGACCAGAAAGCAGCAGACAGAGCTGGAGGTAACAGAGTTTAAGATGCTAAGATTTGCATTGGGTGTGACAAGGATGAATAGGATTAGAAATGAGTACATTAGAGGGTCAGCTCAAGTTGGACGGTTGGGAGACAAAGTCAGAGAGGTGAGATTGCATTGATTTGGACATGTACAGAGGAGAGATGCTGGGTATATTGGGAGAAGGATGCTAAGGATAGAGCTGCCAGGGAGGAGGAAAAGAGGAAGGCCTAAGCGAAGGTTTATAGATGTGGTGAGAGAGGACATGCAGGTGATGGGTGTAACAGAACAAGATGCAGAGGACAGAAAGATATGGAAGATGATTCGCTGTGGCAACCCCTAACGGGAGCAGGCAAAAGAAGAAGAAGTGGTGATATTAAAAGTGATGTCCCTCAGAGGTCATTGCTAGGGAAGCTGCTCTCTTTAACATACATAAATAACCTCAGTAAATGTATAATTGATAAGCTGGTTAAGGTTGCCAAAGATACCAAAACAGGTGGAATGACTGGATTAATAATTACATAGAGACCTGCATAGAATACAAGCTTGTGCAAACTGATGACAGATTTGATGACAGATTGAATTTAATGTAAGTAAACACGTAGGAAGCAAACATGTTATATTTGAATACACAACGGGGAGTTTTAAGCCTTGAAAGTACAACTTACGAGAAGGACGTAATTAAGAAGACGAATACAATGTGACATAATACAGCATGTTGTGCAGAGTATTTGTCAAGGAAAATAATGCTTATGATATATAATACACTGGTGAGTTCTCATTGGGAGTACTATGTACAGTTTTGGTCTACATGTTACAAAAAAGATATACAGTAGCAGTGCTACAGAAAATGCTGAGAAGAGCATCTAAGTTGATTTCAGGACTGCAAGGTTCAAGCTGTGAAGAAAGATTGAAGAAGCTTAACCTTTTCAGGTTACGTAAGCTGAGTTTAAGAGGTGGCACAGGACTGGTGTTTAAATTTTTAAATGAAAGTAGTTCAGCGGATTCCAGTTATAACTTTGCATTAAGTTTTTTTAACATGAACACGGGGACACATATGGAAATTTTTTAAGGGTCTCCTAACTGCGAGGCAACAGTGCTACCACTGTGCCACCGTGCTGCCCTAGCTAATCTATTCAAATGTTATATATGCCACAAATACCCTGAAATAATCACAATGAAAACTGTCAAATTGTGTTCAGGAACATCTAATTGTATTAATCCTTTATAAATTAAAACCAAATGTCAACACCATTACAAAAAAAAAGGAAAACATTTTCAAAAACATTTATGCTCTGCATCATTAGTTTTAAAATAGATTAGCTGGCTATACAAATGAGCTGACTGGTCATCTGGGTTTAGATTAAAATAAATAAATAAAACCACTTTGTCATTTGCGTTATTCAATTTTTGTAAATTTGAGTTTTTTTTTATTCATATTAAGGGAGCTTGGTGCATTCACGTGTGATAACATATATAACAAACACAAAGAACCAAAACCTTACATTTTTCATATGTTCTCTTTCCTGAGTCAAGCTGGTTAAGCTCCTTTTCTACATAATATAAAACCTTCATAGGGTCCTGATCAATGCAGCCTTGAATTCCATATCCACGCTGAGCTAGTGACAGATAAAAGAAAAAAAAAGGAAGATAATAACAAGTTTGGTATTTACAGGGCAACAATAAACAATCCCACTTTCTATTTTTTTGGTTGAAAAGGGTAGTCCATTAATACCAGCGTTCAAATACTGACATTTCTATTAAAAATGTAGACAAAACTTAGGTTTGAAAAAGAAGAGATTTGATGCGAGTCCACATTAGAATAGATTAGATAAACTTTATTAATCCCATTTACACAGGAATTTGGTATATTTATACTTCTGTGGTTCAGGGACATTTTCTGGTATACTTACTATAACTCAGTCTTATCTTAGTTTGCAGTTGAACTCCTGAGACGTTCTTTTCTTCTACCTTTTCATTTGAAAGCAGTGGTCAAACTTGCTTTCAAGCATGTGTGGTTTAAGTTTCATAGTCTGCCTTGAAACTACAAGGCTCACTGGGTCACACGTGATCACTATATCTCTACATGACCTAAAATTGCTTAAGCTGCCTGTTCCCTGTAGATTTGACTATAGCACTATTAAGATCACACTGTGAATGGTGATACTACATATAGAAAATTAGTCTGAGTAATGGAGCAAAAAATCCTTCATCAGTGAAATTCCTACAGCAAGCAGATTTATTAATGCAGGCTTAACAGGTATAATGTACCTATTGTTTACCCATAATCTAGTATACAGTAATATAGTGATGCGTTGTCAGGTCAGCTCTTGGTACGTCAAAGCTTCAGGAGATTGGGTATGAAGCTCAGCCCGATAAAATGTGTGTATGTGGAGTTTGCATGTGTGTGTAAGTGTTTGTGTAGGTTCTTCTCAGCATACTCTGCAATTTTTACAATATTTCAAAGACATGCAGGCTACATTGACTGACCCTGTAAGAAAGAATGTGACCTCCAATGGACAGTTATCCTATTCAGTATTGGTTTCTGCTTTGTACCTGATGTTATCTGAATTAGCCCTAGAGATCTATGGCCCAAAAATTAGAAAACGTGGATTCATACAATGTGCAGATGAATAAATATTAGAGGTGCCATGTTCTTTCTATTATAATTTTTTTAATTATCATCACCTTCAAACAACTGAAAAAACTGGAGAACACTTTTATGCCAGCCTATAGTAAGGGCTATAATCTCAAGTTAACCATGCTGTCATGAATTTACAGGTGCTTTTGGAATTTATTGTTGTTTTTGAATTATTATGTTTTATTTTTATGCATTCTTTGTGATTTAGTTTCTATGTATCTCTGTTATGCTCCATGTGTTTTGTGGGTGGTTCCTTAAAGGGCACAATTCTTTGTCCTCTTTTCTGGATCTGTGTTTTAGAGACTTGTTTGTCTTGAATTGCCTTGTTATTTCAGGCAACTCCTGCTGTGCCTTTTGTATTCTTTGGAGCCTCTTTGTTAGAGAGCATTTTTTGATTAATAAATCTTTTATTTGCAAAAATCTTTGTTGCCCTTGCATTAACACAACAAAGGCTGATGGTCAATTTCTTGTGGGTTTTTTGGCTAAAGATTTTAGGACATTTATACTTAGGTAATCCCAAGTTTAAAACAATTATACTTAGTGGACCCTGTTTTTAAGATCAATGAGTATCATTAGATGTAAATGTGCTCCTCCAAATTACTGTCCATAACTTTTAGTTGACCAGATTCTATGTAAAAATGAAACACACCTTCAAGCCACAAGCATCGCATCGCAGCATCATTATCACAAGCATTGCATTATACTTTATTTTATATGTTGTGGCCTGTATGGGGTGCTCTCGAGCTGATCCTGAATCAAAATATAATTAACAAGGTCTAAAAATATATAAAAAAAAGTTTACTTTAACAATAATAAGTGTAATGGAAGGGTGAAAGGTACTTGTGAGAAATACAGTATGTCCAAAATAATAAGGGACCTAAATAGCTTTCAGCCACACTAAGTCTAACTATAAATAGATTTTACCTATATCTGACATGTGGGTTTCCTTCTCTTCTTTCTCTTGTGTTTATTCCTCCTTTAAACTGATGCAAGCCCATCCCAAGGATAGTTGTCCATAGTGGAGTTTAGGAAGCCACCAATTGGCTTGGGGCACCCCCTCCCTACACTCTTTGGTCTGTTTCTGCCCTTAGTGCAAATACGTGTTCCAACAATAGCCAACTCCAGGCCACTATCCATTCTATTGGTGTACAGGACACCCTCCTGATTGTAGTTTGGTATAACTAATGTTGCCACAGTCACTGCATTCATCACCAGGGCATCTTGCAGGACATTTTCTGTCACACACTACCTTATTCTTCCTACAGATGTGGTCCCCCACCCCAACCTGCTTTTTCAAACAGTTACAGTCATGGCCGAAATTAAACTGCACCCCTGGAATTTTCCCAGAAAATGCACCATTTCTCCCAGAAAATTGTAGCAATTACAAATATTTTGGTATACACGTTTATTTCCTTTATGTGCTTTGGAACAACACAAAAAAACAGAGAAAAAAAGCCAAATCTGACATAATTTCACACAAAACTCAAAAACCGGGCTGGACAAAATTATTGGCACCCTCAACTTAATATTTGGTTGCACGCCCTTTGGAAAAAATAACTGAAATCAAGTGCTTCCTATAACCATCTACAAACTTGTTACACCTCTCAACTGGAATTTCCGACCACTCTTCTTTTGCAAACTGCTCATGGTCACTCAGATTTGAAGGGTGCCTTCTCCCAACAGCAATTTTGAGATCTCTCTATAAGTGTTCAATCGAATTTAGATAGGGACTCATTGCTGGCCACTTCAGAACTCTCCAGCGCTTTGTCTTTAACCATTTCTGGGTGCTTTTAGAGGTATGTTTGGGGTCATTGTCCTGCTGGAACACCCATGACCTCTGGCGCAGACCCAGCTTTCTGACACTGGGCGATACATTGCTCCCCAATATCTTTTGGTAGTCTTCAGATTTCATGATGCCTTGCACACAGTCAAGGCATCCAGTGCCAGAGGCAGCAAAACATCCCCAAAAAATCTTAGAACCTCCATGTTTGACTGTAGGTACTGTGTTCTTTTCTTCGTAGGCCTCGTTACATTTTCTGTAAACAGTAGAATGATGAGCTTTACCAAAAAGCTCTACCTTGGTCTCATCTGTCCACAAGACGTTCGCCCAGAAGGATTTTGGGTTCCTCAAGTACATTTTGGCAAACTATAGTCTGGCTTTTTTATGTTTCTGTGTCAGCAGTGGGGTCCTCCTGGCTCTCCTGCCATAACGTTTCATTTCGTTTAGATGTCGACAGATAGTTCAAGCTGACACTGTTGCACCCTGAGTCTGCAGAACAGCTTGAATATGTTTTGAAGTTGAAGTTAGGGCTGTTTATCCACCATTCGGACTATCCTTCGTTGCAGTCTTATATCAATTTTTCTCCTCTGTCCACATCCATGGAGATTAGCTACAGTGCCATGTGTTGTGAACTTCTTGATTATGTTACGCACATTGGACAAAGGAACATGAAGATCTCTGGAGATGGACTTATAGCCTTGAGATTGTTGATATTTTGCCACAATTTTTGTTCTCAAGTCCTCAGACAATTCTCTGCTCTTCTTTCTGTTCTCCGTGCTTAGTGTGGCACACTCAGACACACAACAGAAAGGTTGAGTCAACTTTTCTCCATTTTAACTGGCTTCAGGTGCGATTGCAATATTGCCAGCACCTGTTTCTTGTCACAGGTGAGTTCAAATGAGCATCATATGCTTGAAATAAAATGATTTACCCACAATTTTGAAAAGGTGCCAATAATTTTGTCCGGCCCATTTTTGGAGTTCTGTGTGACATGATGTCAGATTTGGCTTTTTTTCTCTGTTTTTTGTGTTCTTCCAATGCACATAAAGGAAATAAACATGTACTGTATATAGCAAAACATTTGGAATTGCAACAATTTTATGGGAGAAATGGTGCATTTTCTGGGAAAATTCCAGGGGTGCTGATAATTTCGGCCATGATTGTATATGTTCAAAAAGCTGGTGTTTAAATGGATCAGTCAAATTAATATGACTAAATAATTAAATCAATATGCAACTTGACAAAATATTGGAATAAGGAATACTGTGCTTTGTGGAAAACATAGCCATACAGAGAGCTGCACTGAACACAGCTAAAGAGCTTTTTCAGGCTGACTCACTGGCAGAACTTACAGTACACTGTGTTAAAAAGTGCTAGAACTCGGAGTGCCACTGACACTTGTATATTTAGATTCATTTAGAAGTGCTAAAAAGAAGAAAAAAGACTGTCATATAACACTGAAATGTAGTCATTTCCCTAAGTTGTTCCTCAGTTTAAGAAATATATCAATGAGAAGTAAACAGGAAGCAAGACAATGAAACAGATTACAAGGATGGAGGTCACTAGCAACACAGGTGTCAGTGTAGTGAGGAACCATAAAAACGGTTGAACTGGATTATTACAACATGACCCCACATGGTTAACATGTAGGTAAGGGTGTTGCAGAGAACGAAAACAGTTTCAAAGGGTGTGCACCAAAAGAAAAAGATGCAGTGCATTTACTGAGACGTTCATCAAGTTTAAAATAGGAGACCATACAAGGGATTAATTAATGTGCCCTGTAGAGCCCTGTAGAGCACTGTTGTTTCATCAACTTGTTAAAAAAAATAATTATTTGAACTGAAGTAAAAACATTTGATAAAAGTTCTTCTGATATTATAAAATAATTCAATTTAAAACATTTTGAAACTGCCTTTACTGATAATGGGTTGAGATCAGCATGATGGTGCACTTCTAATTGTGGCTTTCCTATAGCTCTACTGCATCAGTCTGCTACAACTAGCGTTAGCCTGTAAACTGATGATTTTCTTTGTTCATATTCAATCATGTTGTACAGCGCCTTTAACATCTACCTACTGTAAGGATCTATCATACATAATACTCTATGCATGGCACATTTCATATACTGTGCTGTATATATTCATCTCTTTTATATAGTGCCATTCATATCTATCAATTTATTTTATATGGTGCAGTTCACAGCAACCCAAATATGTTTCCTAGTACTTTTAACATCCATCCATTATCCAACTCGCTAGGGTCACAGGGGTCTGCTGGAGCCAGCCTATCTGTCTAATATAGGATCTTTCATTTCTTTCTACCTAACACTTCAAGTTTACCTATTCTATACTGTATAGCACCATCATATTTCTCTTATACAGTATGTCAATGTTTATTATCTTTCTAAGGTGGCACACATTTCATATTTATTCATCATGTATAGTACAATTTAATATACCACCTTTCATATTGATCTATGCAATGCTGAACATTTCAAACACTGCCATTTATCTAACCTGATGCCTTTCATAACTTTCTGTCTATTTTATATACAGTAGCAGTCTATGATATTGCACCTTTCATATCTATCTATCTTGTTTAGAACATGTAACTTTCATGTCTGTCTTTTATTGTGCTTTTTGTAGCTCTCTTTCAATCTACTTTATACTTCTTGCATTTATTCACCTATAAATAGTGCTTTTCATGTCTATATCATAGAGAAACTTTCATATCTGTTCATCAATCTAAGGAAACATGTTTCAGATCTATCAATTTACGGTACATTATACAGCACTTTTGGTATCTATCTTATAGAGCACATTTCATATATCATGCATATTATATAGCACTTTTCATATCCTCCATCCATATTATACAGTGCCTTTCATTTCTATTTGGGTTATACAGCACAGTTCATACCTATCTTTCATCAAATAATGATACTTAGTTTGATAAAACAATGCAAAAGATCTTCTTATCAAAAAGGATAGAGTCCTTACCCTCTATCACACTGTTCTCCTTGACTGAAGGTTGTCGTTTTTGTTCAATTATTGACGGAGGCCCAATGGTGGCCAGTGGAACATTAGGCACATAGTAAGGGGGGTAAACAACTGGAAGATGTGGGATGGCTCCAGTTTTTATTGCCTTTCCAGCTTCATACACTGCAATAGTACAAACAAGAAACTGTTACATAGTACTTGAAGAAAACATATACAACATTTGAGAAGGTTGATCATTGTCAATCTTAAACACGCTTACTCCAATTCAGAATAAAATCATGCTGTCAAATCATGTCCACCACCATGTTTTCAGCGAAATCTGCCTGTAGGTTCCTTGTCATTTGGGCGGTGGGGTAAGCGGGGGTTGTTGGGGATTTCCTCTTCTTGCACAGTATATGTTCTATTACATTTGTCAGTTTCCTTGTTCTTCTAGACCTTGTTTTGAACAACCACAGTTGCCATTTCAGTCTGTTAAAATTATTACCTGGCAGTGCTTCAATATCTTTTTATAATCTTATCCTTCTTTGTAGGCAAAAATTAAATTAAAAAAATAAATCTCCAGTCAATTGCTTGAAAGAGCCCCTGGTTGTTGAGTGTTGTACAATAATTGATTCTAAGAAATATCAGGCTCTTGAATTGTCAACCAAGATGGTTCTTGTCCAGACTAACAACCTAACAAGTTCTGAGACATTAAGATTGAAAGAGCGCTCAAACATTTTCAAATGCCATATTTACTATTTTATTCTTGCACATTTTTTCAGTCCATCAAATAAATTGTAGCTGTACATTAACATTTCATAAAAATGCTATTGTTCTAGTTTGTTTGCTGTCAAATGTACTGCATTTATTAATTTTTTACTTCATATGTCAACTAAATATATCATTTGGCCAGAGGCGCTGAAACTTTAGAATGGAACTGAATATAAAAGCTTAGATTAATTTTATAAGGATCTTTCGAGTGTAACATCATGCTTCATTTTGTCCTGTAGTTGCCATATCACAATAATAAGTACTTCTGCATTGCAGTTCACACCCTTTAAACATCTCTGATGTTATAATTTTAAAACCTTAAAATATAAATATTCCCATGCATTCAGAAATTAATATAATACAGAAGAAATAGAGACTAAAGACAAAAAATTAAGGAGAAAAAAAAATAACAAGCATGTATATTTTAGAATTCATTCTGCGTTATCTCTGTCTACAAGCACATACACTACACAAAACCCAAGTGTAACAGTACAAAATCTCTGGTTATAACAATCATTCTTATCTTATAGGAGATTTAAATCAATTGTAACTGGACTAGTCAAATCTGATGCTAAAGATACCAAAGCACACAGAAGTGGTAGCTTTATTTGAAAACAAAACATAAGTAATAATGCAAATGAACAATGAAAACTATTATCCTGCAACTTCAAAAACACAACACAAGTAATAATGCAAATAAACAATGAAGACTATTATCCTGCAAGCTCTTTGAGCTCACCTACAGTCATTGATCTTTTAGGAGGGGTGGCTTATTCACTTGCCCAACTAAGAGCACTGCACAATAACATCTCTCTTTCTCTCTCTCATTCTATCGTGCACACACACACACGCGCACACACACACACACACACACACACACACACACACACACACACACACACAAGAGTCCTACCATCTTTCTCCCAAAATTAATCCTTTCACCCAACTCACCTCCTGATTTAGAAGCACTTTTTATATCTCACTAAGGTGGGTCTAAATTGTATTTGTCTTTCATAGTCCTCAAATGGGTAACAAAATTAAGTTCCTTCTGTTTTCAGATGAGCTAGAGAAACACAATTACAATCCTGCTAACTTTAAAAAGCTCAACATGTTCCATTTCTTCCATCCTGGAACAATATTGTACCATCTAACATCCATGTGGTGTTCTGGCCCCCTATCAACACCCTGACTGCTTTTTACTAAGAGAAGGGACATGCATCCCTAACATCTGCTGGGTCACTTATCTCCTAGTGTCCCGGCGCACTGTCACTTGATCCATATTATGCTTTTATCTCTCTTTTAATTCCTTTTTGAGTCACATATTTCCTAGGCCCTTGGCATCATTTATGCTTGGCAATCCCTTGCCAATTGATTAACGTATTAGATAATCAAGACAAATATTATATTGTGTCACTCACAACAAGCACCACTACAAGGCACCTTACAGATTAAGATTACAATATGGTATCAAATGAAACAGTTTTAATTGCAATACAAATTGACATAGTAGTACAAGTCAAAGCAAGAAATCATTATCAAGAATACTGAATACTGTGCTGTTGAAATGAAGGAATTCATTCAACCTTGGAAAACTTTGCATAAAGCATATTAAATAGTTTTGAGAGTTAATATCAGAAATCTATCCTGTAATAAAACAAATGGGATCAGAAGATGAACACATGAGTGAATGAATGAATGGATACATAATGCCAGCAGAGCACTTCTACAAAAAATGAAAGACAGTTAGATCTTTAGTCCCATAGAATAGCTCAAAAAAACTAAAGCCACACTCAGCAAGCAACAAACCTTGGGAAAGTGGCAAGACTAATATCAAATAAATTCTGTGCACTCATAAGCTATTAAAGAGTTGCCATACATTTATTTTAATTATATTTTTCTACGTAATATCCAACTACATTCTTATTCAGTGTTTGCCCAGACTCCAGCTGATGTTATTTGATTTTAATAAAATATATCTGTAGCAAACTATGGTAGGAAAATATAGCTGCATACTCACAATGTCGGGGACAACAGCAGGATTCTGGGCAACATGGACATTGCACATAGCAGCAGCAACTGTGAGGGCAGCACTGGCACCAGCAAATACCAATGAAGAGGATGAAAGTGAAGGCTCCCAAGATCACCACACCCACAAATACCCATTCTGGGGAAAAAAAAGTTAAAGCAAGAGCTTTAGCATAAACCAACAAGATGTCATATTCAAATTTTCAACATAATATGCTATAAATGCATTTTATTAGTTCCAGGTAAAGGGGTTAAGCTGCAAAGTCAGTCCAGGAGGGACTAGAACCTAATTTCTCAATGAGAAATCAATTATTGCTGTTGAAGCACTTATTGCTCAAACAACATTTGTCTGCTCCTGCTATTAATTTCCTATTTCAGTCTAAAATAGAATTCCCTGCTTTTAATTGCTCCTTATAAGCAATAAGATGCAAATGATAAAAGAACCAGCAGTTGTACATCTAACTTGTTTCCAGTTAATCTGTGTGTATTTATTGTGTACTATCAGGCTTAGTAAAATATTAGAAAGGAAACTGAAGAGAAAAAAGTAAAAGGACTGAGAAAAATTCATCTGCTTCAGGCTAGAAATCATTTGGATGATATAAGTGGAAAGAAAAAAAACATACAATATAAAAATGACATGGCATGGCAGAATAAAAACACTAAAATGGCATAAAATAAATAAGATGTTAATGGCAATGATTGGCTTCTAATTAAACAGTCAAGTTGGAATTAAAACCAGCAGCCACTATGGCCCTCCAGGACCGACTTTGTAGACCCCTGGCCTGAGATATAACTTCACAGAAGGCATGGTAGGTTTTAAGTTAAACTCTGCATTAACACCATCAAATACCAATACAGAATTCACTGTATTTTACAAATCTTTAATTTGTATATGTAACTACAATTATTGTTTTTCCTAAATTTATGTAAAGTTGAGACTCCAGTAAACTCCATCCCTTCTTAATAAATGAAAATTAACAGCAAGGATGTAAATTATATTATTCAGAGTTCTTCGTAAATTGAACAAAAATCGGGCAAAATTTAATTCCACAATATGTGAGATGAAAAATCATCTTCTGCATACATAGAAAAAAGGAAAAAATGAATTAAAACCTACCAAGGAAATGTATCTTACACCCTTACAATAACCCTAATTCTTCAAAACTTAGAAGAATTTTTCCCCAAAAAAACAGGAAGGCAATTTTAAGACTCATCAGTAACAGCTTTTATCCCTTGCATTAAGTCCACCTGGTAATAATGTAGATGTTGGCATATAATTTAAAATGTAAATTCAAAAGAGACAGACATTTATAACTTGACCAGTCCAAATCATCCTTGTTGTTATTAAGCAGTAGTGATACAAAGAGAAGCTTTTAAACCTAAAATTAATGAAGTGAAACACCCAATGCTAAATGAAGCTCTCGGAGAATTATGCCTGATTTCCAAGGTCAATAATTTACATTTCAGTAAAAAGTCTCATGCAAGATAATCACGCAAACTTCTGTAAATGTAATGATAGGAGAACTGTGGTAGAGACAATTCTATAATCAGAAGCCTACAGCTGTTAACAAGAGAAAGTTTTTTTTATTATTGATTGTGAAAAGGTCTTTGATTTAATTGAAGGTGAAGTCTAGACAAATAGCTTGGCACCCATTAAGAAAGTGACAGGCACATTGTCACATAAAGAAACATTTGTACTACCCACCCAGCCCAATGTAAAATCCAACAAAAATATGAAAAATAAATGATAATAAAAAAACAGAAAAGTAAATAATATTACAAAACACTTCATGTGTAGTATGAAAGCACTATAAATCATGACACACTGTTGCTGTGTGACAGGAAAAACCAATGTTGCTGTTTCTGCTATGTATACAAGGAACTTTGGATTTAAGACATGGATCTGGTTTTCCCTATTTTCCAATAACTATGGACCCCTCAATTCTAAGATTAACTAAATTATTCCAAGAAATTCATTATTTTGAACATATTTTTAGAGAAAATGCAAAAATGATTCATTATAATTAAGAAGTGTACAGAAATTTACTGCCTGTCTCTATATCAGACCTTTTTTAGGCACTTCTGTCTTCCATTAAGATTATCTCTAACAATAGAATATCACTGCCAAAGAAGTAGTACATGAAAGAGTGGAACATCCTAGACCAGCAGTTTCCAACTTTTTTTCTCTCATGTACCCCTTGATTAGGCTTTTCATTTATGAGTACCCCCTCTCTTCATTACCCCCACCCATCCCTCAAAAAAGTTTTTTTTTTTTTAATTTTCTTAGGTTAGCTAAATAATCAAGTGACTCAAATTAACCTAATGACAATTATAGGCTTTCATTTTTCACTTAACATTTTACAATTTATTTCAATTTTTTATAATAGTACCCTAACAGTACCAGTTTTTGGTATTCCTCTTTCACTGCTGCCCAGAGGTCAATGGCATTTCTTTTTTTGAAATTAGATTGTACAGAAGAATCAGCCGAAAGTTCAATCAATTTGTATTTTTCAAAAACTGATAGTTTTTTTGGCTTGTTGAAAAAACAATTAGTTGAATGGATTTAAAATCCAGTTATTTTCCTTATTTCGCTTTGGAAAATACTGTCTGAACGACACCTTAAGTCCTTTTAAGTGAGCTACTATACTACTTTTTACTACTTTTGACAATTTCAGCTCGTTCTCAGATAAGAAACTGTGAAGTGTCTCAAAAACTTCACACTTTTTTTTTTTGATGCATGATTCCCAAAAATCCAATTTCTTGATCATAGACTCGATTTTGTCATTTGTCCTTTTTTTTGGTGTTTTCCGAAATTACCAATATTTTTTTTGTGTACCCCCGTCGCGTACCACAGGTTGGGAACCACTGTCCTAGACTGATTAAGTCATTCTCCTGCTTTAAATCCAAATAAGCATTAATTTTACTTGTTGAAAGGAGACAGAAGTCACAAACTCAGCAAGTAAACAGCAACAGAAAAAGGCCACCAATGTTTATGTATGTATAAAACCCATGAGCACATCTTTCTTGTTTAACGTCAGGTTTAGTACTATGTAAGAAGTAAAAAAGAGGAACAACATTAAAAAGATACTAAGTACTGTAATGTAATTAAAACTTTTGAAACTGTTAGCCACCTTTCACTCTATTATTATGTTATTTAAACACGTACGACTAAGGTGTAGTGAGACATGTACACCTGAGATAATTAAGAGTTTTAGTAGCCGCTGCCACCAAATTCCCATTAGCATTTCTTTGCCCACTATATTCTAAACTATTTTAGTAATGGTAATAGTAGAAGAAGAGGTAGTACTGTCATGTGTACAGAGTACAATGAAACCCTTACTTGCATATCCAACCAACATTCAACTTAATTGTCTCTCTATTATAAAAAAAAATCATGTGGAATGAATGACTAGGAGACGATACGTGATCTTCACATTAAGATCACGAAAGACAAATAAAAGAACCATGAGATGAAAGAGAATGGGCAAAAAAAAAAAAAATAAATAAATAAAAAAAAAAATAGCAGTGTAAAGGGGACCAGCACACACAGATACAGGTGTCTCAGTGCATATAAAGCGTGTAAAGGACAAAACGTTATAAATGAAACCAACGACAAGTTTAATTTCAAAGAAAACACAATTCGGTCAGGTGTATATTTATGATGATGGAGAAGCGATCACAACGCGAGCAGCAGAGACACAAAGTAGGAAAAAGGACAACGGCTGTAAAGGATTTAGAAAGATCGAAGGGCAGCGCGACAGCAGCCCCCACCCCCCGCCCCCAACCGCACGCGAGCAGTGTTATACGTCCTGCAAGAAAGAATTTAACCACACCCGGGGCCGTAAATAAAGGACACGTATTGTTTTTACAACGTCACGTGAGACCAGGCAGTGAGCCATCATTTAAAACAAGTCCACAGACATCTAACCTTGCAGTTGTTGGATTGCATCTGTCAGACAAGCATCATGTGCTCCCAGCTCTTAAAACAACGACAAGAGATAAGCAAAACGTGCAGCTCGCCAGCAGCAGAAAGACAGCAGATAATGCAACGGCATATCCTTAGCGTGCATTCAGCCGTCCCCTGCCTAAGGTATAGTCATCCCTGATGGAGGATCGCAGGAATCGTGGGATTTCATCGGATTTGCTCTATTTCAGATGTGGAAAGGACAAATGGGGGAGGCAACTTGATGAATGAGGTCTCCAGGACTCTAAACAAATACAAATCATATTATGTGATATCATCTAATTTGAAATTCTACTCCGTACTTCTAGAATTTTTATTTTTATACTGTATTGAGGATTTATTCTGTTCTATGTATTGTACTGTATTGCATTGACCCCCTTCTTTTTGACACCCACTGCACGCCCAAACTACCTGGAAAGGGGTCTCTCTTTGAACTGCCTTTAGCAAGGTTTCTTCAATTTTTTCCCTACAAGGGTTTTTTTTTGGGAGTTTTTTGTGGTCTTCTTAGAGGGTCAAGGCTGGGGGGCTGTCAGGAGGCAGGGCCTGTTAAAACCCATTGCGGCACTTCTTGTGTGATTTTGGGCTATACAAAAAATAAATTGTATTGTATTGTATATCTGGTAAACCAAACACGGGGGTGGGCAAGCGAAGTGAGCAGGGGGCAGAGCCCCCTAGTATTTAATATAAAACCAAAAGATGCTTACTTCATGTAGTCTTACATCATACTTGACCAAAGGCTGCAATGATTAATAATTCATTTAGTCCATTCCGGTTGAAAGTACAGTATTTCACTAATTAATGTGTTATGCATCTATTTGTTTGTAAAGAATAACTTCAAGGATGGAAACCATACTTCTGTCATTCCCCTGCCTTTCTTCCACTCTGTGAGTCCAAACTGCACATACACTTACATTGTGCCATGCATTAATAATATAAAGAAAACTTTTTTTTGAAATGTACCAGTTTCTAGACTGAGTATTTTTAAGATAAGACATCCAGCAGGTCGTTTTTATGACAAAAACAAAGCAAGAAGCCAGCAATTCTTTATGCAATTATTCTACTATACTATTAAGTATTTCAGATTCTCAATGTAAACAAAGTTCAGATATGGGAGCTTTGTGTCACTCTTGCTTCATATAAAAGGGCTGCATTGATGTCACACATGGCAACAGGAATGTGTTGATGTCTGATAGAGTAGGATGTTATGAATCTCTGATAATCGTCTTCAAAGTAAATAGTTGGAATGATTTTTGAAAAAAGAACAAGTCAAAATCCCTGGAAAAAAATCAGGAAATGAACACAGGCTTAGGTCAAAATACCAGTTAATCAAACCTACAGTGTATGATAACTGAGCCAAAAAACAGTCAAAAATGCATCAAAATGTCAAGGAAAGAAACGGCAAATAAACCCTAAGAAAATATGCACAGTAATACAATCCTGTTTGATTCTTATCCCAAATTAGAATAATGAGAGAAACCCATCACCTTTTTAAATATGTGTGTAGCAGTGATGTTACACATAATGAAGCCAAAAACATGCAACTAAAAACTGTCATACAAGCCACTTAATAAATGAAAAAAAAAAATGAAAAAGTATTTGCCAAAATACCATCAAAAATAGTAAAAAGCATGAATATCAAAACTTTGATGATAGCCAATTAGAAACTAAAATATAAACAAACAGATAATCAGAGAAAAGTACAAACATTTATACAAAAATCTGAAACTGGCATAAACAGAAACAAGGCTCAAATCTTATATATTTACTAGACATTTCATTGTTTTTAGAAACAGTATTTGTTAGCTATTTTATTGTCTTTACTTAGCGTTTTAATTTATCAAACTGTGCTTCCTATGATTTTTAGCTTTCTATCTCTTTCTGTTGCCCTGCAGATATTTAGGTGTTTTAACTTTATTTCTGGTTTCCACTTTCTTGTATGCTCCCACGTTTGCTTTTGCACAAGTCACTTATCCATTCATGACAAGCATTGATTCTAAAAGTTGTCACTGTGCCCAGACAACCACAAAGCCAGGTAGAAAGCAATTACTGAGTGCTATGATTGGTGCTTGGCTGATGAGCACGGGCAGTACAACAATCACACTGAAACTTTACACCATGGAGAATAAAGATAAGCATACAAGTAAGCTTCCAAGAAAATTCATTCAAAAAGTTTAACTTCTACTGAAGTGGCCTATAAGATACATACCTACTGAATGCACAAGTAAGAATTCATTACAAAACAGTATCTATCAATATCTGCATCAACATGTAAAAACCTACAAAATTCCTTAGACATAAGCTGGATCAACTAGATAATTTCTGGACTATTTATTTGATAGAAAACACAGAAAGAAAAGCATTTATATGATCTATTGCTATTAAATATGTAGAACATGCCTGGCGAATGGATACAGCTACCACCAAACAAATACTGTATATATAATATAAAAAATAAATTGATATGAAGATGATGTATTGATTTCATAATGGAATGTAAAAATGTAATTATAAATAATATTTACAAAATACAAATAGTTTGATCCAGAATATGCAATATTCTTATATGCATCTCCGAAATGATCTTTGGTACATGCCTGTTGTCTCATGTTTAAAGTAACAAGATGCTCGATAGAGTCATTTAGAAACAGAACACAACCAGCCTTCCATCTGGTGATCTTGAGCACTGCCTCAACATAACAACCACGTAACAACATTAATGTTCTTATCCATTTAGTTTTGCACAGGTTGTTTCTAGAGGCATAATGTAGTGGTATGTTGTCAGTTACAGAATACGATTCCTCCTCCTATACCTTTAATTATCATAACACAACTAGCCTGGCATTCTTGACATGCAACACTGGTGTCCAATCTCTCATTATGCTAGGTGCTTTTGCTGCAAATGCTTTGAAAATTATAATCTTCCTCATAATCATCCTCATCTGATTTTGTAGATTCCTCAAAGAAGTTCATTCATGATTCTTGTTCGTGGAGCAGAGAGTTTAAGGTTGGTGCTTTCATCTCACACCAACCTATTTTATTTGCCTTTTATGACTGGGCAAGGAGAAGTCATTTAATTCTAATCATAGGTCCTGGGCTATAAGCATCTGACTGATTATATATAACATCAACAAATTTTGGTGTAATAAAAAGGCCATGCACTATAGAGATTATGTTTCCTCACAAGATTGCCATCTCAAGTTGCGCTCCACTGCCCAAAGATATTAAACAGGCAAGTCTCTCAGATGATATCCAGAAACTACTGTAACCCCAAAAAATATATTGTAATAGTATAACTAGGGGTGGCTTACTTTAATTATAATTATTAAGTAAGAGCAACAGTACTAAAAGAAAACCATGGGCAGACATACAGACAAGACAGAAGACAAATGATTAAGGTACAGGTACCTGGCATAAACTCCACTTCAAAATTGGGCAAGAGATCACCAAGCGCCCCTGTCTTACCTAGGGAGAGAAGGAAGGAAAAGACAAAGCAGACGGAAGTGAGGTAGGATCTGGGCCCACACCAAGCAGAAGAGAAAAAAAAAATGCAAAAACTAAAAAAGGAAATAAAAAGACTGGCAACCAAAAAAAAAATTGATATTACAAATGCCTGAAGATTGTTTAACATTTTGAAATGTTGCTATGGGTATTATTTGTAAATTTCTTGACTGAAATAAGACAAAAGACTTATTTTCATATTCTTTTAAAAAATGTAAACCTTAAAATCTCTTTGTACTTTGAATAAACAGACATTTACAAAAAAAGAACTAAATCTTGACGAAAGACTGAACTTACAGTGGAACCTCGGTTCACGACCATAATTCGTTCCAAAACTTTGGTCGTAAACCGAGTTGGTTGTGAACTGAAGCAATTTCCCCCATAGGATTGTATGTAAATACAATGAATCTGTTCCAGACCGTACGAACTGTATGTAAATATTTTTTTTTAAAGATTTTTAAGCACAAATATAGTTAATTATATGATAGAACGCATATCTAATAGTAAACTAAATGTAAAAACATTGAATAACACCGAGAAAACCTTGAACAACAGAGAAAACTAACATTGCAAGAGTTTGCGCTATAGCCTTATGACCCGATCGCTGTAAACACTTTTTTTAAAATGAGTTTTAAGCACAGGGGAAAAAAAAGGAACATTAGAACAAATCCGAAATTTATTTAAAAACCAACCACAAGCAACCAAAAAAGTAACATTGCAGGAGTTCACGCTAATAGCCTTACAGCCCGATCGCTGTAAACACTTTTTTTAAACTGAGTTTTAAGCACAGGGGGGAAAAAAAGGAACATTTGAACAAATACGAAATTTATTTAAAACCCAACCCCAAGCAACCAAAAAAGTAACATTGCGCACAAACCGAAAGGGAAACTGGCTTGTTTGTATACCAAGTGTGTGGTCGTGAACTGAGGCAAAAGTTTGGCAAACTTTTTTCTCATGAGAACTGTGTTCTCATCAGATGGGCATGTACGTTTGTCTCTATAATGTTAAGTGTAATATTTGTTACACTTTCATTGCTTTTAAACCCAAATTTTGTCATAACAAAAGGATACCAAGGTCAAAAGTTAAACCACTTTTAGAATGTCAATTTTATTAGCAATTGTTTCGTGCAGCCACGGCCATTACCTGGCTGGGATGCCAGATGGATAGAAGGACATCTGCAAGGCACTACCTCGCCCTGGATGTTAGAGGGCAGCCCTCCTGGGTGGCTGAGGTACCATGCATTCCAGCAGGGCATGCTGGGAGTTGGAGTTTGGCACAGCAATGTTGGGTTCCGTGGGGTCACCAAGGGGAGTTACAAAGCCCTGCTTTGGGCTTTCGACAGATCTGGGAGTGATTCCAGGTTTGATTAATGGGCCACCTGGAGAGCCAACATAAAAGGAGCCGCCTGACTCCATTTAGACAGCCAGAGTAAGGTGGAAGAGGATGAAGCTTGTTGGAGGAGGAGGAGGAGGAGGAAGAAAAAGAAGAATGGGAGGAGAGGAGGTGAGAGAAAGAGAGAAGAACAGTGTGTTTTGTTCTTGGTGCTTTGGAATATGTTGCTGTGGGGAGTGAGAAAAAAGTGCTTTCCCACGGAAATAAAAACGTTCAGTACAACACTTGTGTCTCTGTCTGTCTGTGTCGGGTTAGGGTGGATGTATGTGCCCCGGTGGTCCACACAATCTTTTTCTACACTGTTACTGTGGAGGATTGGTGAAATTCCTAATTAGACAATTTGCAGCTCCACTTGGTGGTCAGACTACATTGGTGTCTTTATTGTCAGCTGATTAAATTCTTTTTTATGTTAGCCCTTTTTCCAATTTATTTTGTGTACTTTATTTGCAATGAAGGTTGAAGGGTATCATTTTCTGATGATAAATTCAAATGATAAATGCAATTGCATAGTATTATGGAAGCATTTCATTTATTTCTTAAAGTCTTTTATTTGTCTACCAGGAATATGTTATTTATCAAAACTATCATCACAAAATGCCACAATTCACTAAAAAGCTACAAAGAGTTGGAGTCAACATATTATCTTCTATATTGTTTTTTGAATTAATGTTTATTTGGCTATGTTATAGTTTCTCAAGCCCTAATGACTGAATCATAATAATGCTTGATGCAGAGTATATGTATCTTTTAGCTAATGGAGTCCTGTCCTTCACACTGTCAGTGCTGTAGCAGTACAAGAAAAGGTGTTAGCTTCTAAGTGTTCAGATTGCTTTATTAGTATTCCTTGGTAGAAATGTATAATAATTTTAATATATAATTTGTCATTAATCTAATTTGCTAATGAACATTCATGCAAGTTTGTATATGATTTTAGTATTGTACTCTGATATTTAAGGTAAGGAAGAAAAAATGAAGTAAAGGACTGCTGATTGTTCAACAGCCAGAAGAACAAAACAAAATAAAGAATTCTAAAGGTTTGAAGGGTTTGGAATCTGTGTACTTGGACGAAGAAGTATTTATTATAATTTTTTGGAACATTTATCTATATTGGCCAGTTTTTCACCCTGATGCCCTTTTCCTCTGACGGAGAGGTCTCACTTGATTTCGTTATGAATTACACTTCGATTCATGACAATACAAGTAAGAATTTTGTTGTATTCCATACATGTGACAATAATAACCCAATAAACCTATAAACCGTATTTATTACATTTATGGTAACACTTGAAGTACTACAAAAATGCATCTATTACTCATATACTGTTATGTAACAAGACATTAACAAAAGCCTCTTTTGGTCTTAATAACATTTACAAAGCCTTTTTTATGCAGAAGTAGCAATTTAATGTTTCTAACAAATTTGACTAAAATAATCCTATAAAACTTAGCAATAAAGGGGAGCGGTTGTGTTTTTCTATTTATTTTAAACATACTCTTTCATGAGGAAACTTTTAATAATATTATGGTGTGAAATTTTGTAGCCATTTCTGTATAACTCTCCTGTGAAAAGTGTATCAGTGACATCACAGGTCTAAAACTGAGTTGGTACAGAACTCGAATGCAAAGAATTGTTGCAGATAGGGGAAGTGGCTGACTATGCACGGCACAGCTGGGATATTGAGCTCTTCAATCGATTCAATTCTAGACCAATGACATCAATTAACTATTTTCTGTAGATTTACATGAAAACAGCCACATCATTTCATAGTGCAAATGCTCTTATCCAAAGCAACTTAATGTACATAAGAGGTAAACACAACAGGTATCAGTCTGGGGGACAAGATTGCAAAACTGATCACAATAGCTGAAGAGTTTAAAACCAAACAGAACACAAAACTAGTTAATCATTCATCAGTTACAATAACCTATCAAAGCTATTGTCAATTAGACTGGCATTCATAATTAGACTCATGAGAGTCTTAAAAACTTTTCAAATGCTTCTTGGCATACAGTATATACCCATAGCATAAAGCTTCTTTCCATATACAGTATATAAATTACTAAAGTAATTCTGACAATTATTTTCCACAAGTCAGAAAAAAAAACACCAGTAAGGCAAAAAACACTCAAAAATGGTTTAATTTTAGCAAATTACTACTTGCATGACTGTCATTTAGGTTTAGTTTAATGACTACCTGTGATAATTATAATAGCACCCTTGCTGAATAATGGTTAGTCAGGATTGCTGAGGGAACTGGCAGAAAAAAATACAGTTCTCTTTAAAAAGCATTTTTCTAACAGTAAAGGTAGAGGGAGTAATTATTTAAATGCATTTTAGATGTTGCAAATAAGCTGTAATTCCTGCTAAGATATCACTCTCTGGAAGGAGGAAGAAGGAATAGGATGTTTATAAATTTCATCTGTTTGCTGTGCTTCTGTTGATAAAGCATTCTGGACTTAATCCAAAGCATTGTTTAAAAGGAGAGAGCTAGGGCAGGATGTGATGTTTACTGGGTCAGACTGATGGTGATGTTGGTGTAAATGTACATCAAACCTCTCTGAATTGAGACCCACTGTAAGGGATCTATCTTGATTGGTTTATTACACCCACAAATTTGCATATTTGTATATTAAGTGCATAAAATTTTTTTTTAAGAATAGTTTAGCTATGTATATTTTAAGAAGCACATAAAACTCACAACCTAGTTTATCAAGTACAGGGTTGCAGGTTCATTTCACAGTGTCAGAAACAATTCTGTTTGGTTTAAACACGTCCCTCAAAGCTCACTGTAAGACTTATTCAGGATTTTATCCCACCTGAGAAAGGTGACATCAATATATGACTTCAATATATCAATATCCCTTAATCATCCTCTTCAAAGTTGACATGATTTAAACAACCATACCCTATAAGTACTCTTATATTACTTATTACTATACATTTTTTCTTTATTTCTTTTGTTGATAGTTCTGCTATCATATTTTTCTTCTCTGCTTATCTTTCTTTATTCATTTTTTCTAATATAAGCAGGTGATATTTTTACTATTGGCTATTGTTACAGTCATCCTCACATACTGCCTTCGTTATATTTTAAATATGATGTTGTTCATCAGTCTGTTAAAGGCCATTTTGAAACAATTTCAAACAATTTCAATTTCATCATCCTACAATAAGAACATTCTGGACATTAACCAACATTCCTAAAAGAGGATGTCAAAATAAAAACACTTAAAAAAACAAACATAACTACAAAACTACAAAGAACTTAACAGTTTTATCCAGAGTAGAAGAGGTATCTGCCAACACAGTAAATGTTAGTTTATGGCTATGCCACCGAAACAGACAGTCTGGCCGTAATGGAAATGTAGTGAAAAAAGAACCACCTCCCCAAAAAGAACAAAGCAACATGACTTAGGCTTCAAAGCTGAATCTGAATGGACCACAAGATGTTCTTTTGCCAGATGAGATCAATGTGAGATGTATGTTCATTATGTGCAGTCAGTGCCATCCCTAGCCAAATTAGGGTCCTAGTTAGAATATTCTTGGGGCCCTATCCGACCCCACCCACCACCTCAATCCACTACATTATTATTTCTTATTACAACTTTAATTTGAACAATAAATATGTAAATAAACAATAAATAAAGATGCACATATTATAATCCTAACTATAATTTATAATTTCAATTGCAAATGCTTTTTTTAAAATAATCAAAACTTGAAAGTGAATGCTTAGAGGCTTCTTCAATCTCTTTGCTGCATATCACAATAGCTCAATGTCTACATTTTCTGAAGGCAAAGTAATCTATGAGGTCATCACACGACAACTTCTATGCAAAGTTGATACAGTTGATACTCAAGCTGCTTATACACTCTTGAGCCATGGATAATCTCAAGTACATCATGCTCATCTTAAGTTTTGAAAAACTGGTAACTGAGTGTGTGAGTAACCCATAGATTTGGACTTCAACAGTATATAATGGAAATGATATAGCAATTGATTTGTTTCCTTTATTAATGAAGTCTTCTTAGTAATAACAACAACAATAATTATAATAATAATAATAATAATGGACCAGGGTATCATTGTGCTGTTCTTCTTTGGTACTTAATATAGTCAACAGTATCACTTGTGACATATGAACAACAAAAAACAACTACTACTACCACTACTAATAAAAACAATATAAAATACAACTACTACTACAATTAATATCTAAAATACTACTACTACTAATGCAAATGTATCACCTACACTTATGAATTTGTCTAAACTTCATTTTGTCCTTCCAATTATAGCAATAAGGCATTATCTAAATTAACAATGTTACCTGCCAATAAAATTAACCAACAGCTGAAGTTAATCTGAGCTAATTGCTGTTTTTGCATACCTCGTGCCTTCAATGCAACAACACTCAAGAGAACTTCATATGTCAAGTAAAGTTAGCAGCCTTTAACAATGTTTATCAATAAATAATGGGGGTGGGCTCCTCCATCTCTAGGACTGAGGTCACCGAGGTGGCCAAAAAACTCCTTGGTGGCAGGGCCCTGGGGGTGGATGAGATACACCCGGAGTTCCTCAAGGCTCTGGATGTTGTAGGACTGTCTTGGTTGACACGCCTCTGCAACATCGCATGGACATAAGGGACAGTGCCTCTGGATTGGCAGACTCGGGTGGTGGTCCCCCTCTTTAAGAAAGGGGACTGGAGGGTGTGTTCCAGCTACAGAGGGATCACACTCCTCAGCGTCCCTGGAAAAGTCTATTCGGGGGTCCTGGAGAGGAGGGTCCGTAGGATAGTCGAACCTCGGATTCAGGAGGAACAGTGTGGTTTTCGTCCTGGTCGTGGAACAGTGGACCAGTTCTACACCCTTAGCAGGGTCCTGGAGGGTGCATGCGAGTTTGCCCAACCAGTCTACATGTGTTTTGTGGACTTGGAAAAGGCGTTTGATCGTGTCCCTGAGGGAATCCTGTGGGGGGGTACTCCGAGAGTATGGGGTACCGAACTCCCTGGTAAGGGCTGTTCAGTCCCTGTACGATCGGTGTCAGAGCTTGGTCCGCATTACCGGCAGTAAGTTGAACCCATTTCCAGTGAGAGTTGGACTCCGCCAGGGCTGCCCTTTGTCACGATTCTGTTCATAACTTTTATGGACAGAATTTCTAGGCGCAGCCAGGGCGTTGAGGGGGTCCGGTTTGGTAGACTCAGGATTGGATCACTGCTCTTTGCAGATGATGTTGTCCTGTTTGCTTCACCAGGCCGTAATCTTCAGCTCTCTTTGGATTGGTTCACAGCTGAGTGTGAAGCGGCTGGGATGGGAATCAGCACCTCCAAATCCGAGACTATGATCCTCAGCCGAAAAAGGGTGGAATGCCCTCACAGGGCTGGGAGTGAGATCCTGCCCCAAGTGGAGGAGTTCAAGTATCTCGGGATCTTGTTCACAAGTGAGGGAAGAGTGGAGTGTGAGATCGACAGGCAGATCCGGTGCAGCATCCGCAGTGATGCAGGCTCTGCATCAGTCTGTCGTGGTGAAAAAGGAGCTGAGCTGCAAGGCAAAGCTCTCAATTTACCGGTCGATCTATGTTCCTACCCTCACCTATGGTCATGAGCTATGGATACCATACCATACCATACCATTTTTATTTGTTGAGCGCTTAAAAACAAAGCATTACAACTGACCGAAGCGCTGTACAGTTAAAACAAGCCGGACTAAAAGCAAAATATCAAAAACAAACATTAAGAGAGAATTAAAACAGAGATACTAAAAAACAGGTCAGGGGACCCAGTAAAATAGAGAAATAGCAAAAAGCAAGTGGAAATGAGACAGGTTCAGAATTAAAAGCCAATGTGAAGAAGTGTGTTTTTAGGCGTGATTTGAATGTGGCGACTGAAGCAGCATGCCTAACCACTAAGGGTAGGGAGTTCCAGAGCCTGGGTGCACAGACGGAGAAAGCCCTTTCACCACGAGCTTTAAAACGTGCCTTGGGAACGGTTAGGAGCAACTGATCTGCGGATCTAAGAACACGAAGAGGATTGTGACGATGAAGCAAGACACTCAAATAGGCGGGGGCTAGACCGTTTAATGCCTTATAAGTTAGGAGGAGTATCTTAAAATCGATTCTGAATCTAACCGGTAGCCAGTGTAGGGTTTTTAAAATCGGTGTAATGTGTTGGCTTCTGCTGCTTCCACTTAGAAGCCTTGCAGCCGCATTTTGAGCCAGTTGGAGTCTAGAAAGAGTGGCTTTACTGATACCATATAGGCAGGAATTAAAAGTAGTTGAGCCGGGACGTAATGAATGCATGGATTACTGATTCCAGGAGGTGGTTAGACAGAATAGGCTTGAGTTTGGCGATTCGCCTGAGATGGAAAAAGCAGGATTTTACTGTGCTGTTGACTTGAGCATCCATTTTCAGGACCGTATCCATTTTGATTCCAAGATTGGAAACAGACGAAGTTACTGGAATGGGAAGAGAGTCGAGGCCAAGGGGTGGGGTCTGTTTGCAGTCGGGACTAAAAACAATGACCTCGATTTTTGAATCGTTCAGGTGAAGGAAGTTTACAGCCAGCCAGTCCTTAATGTCAGATAGGCAGTCGAAGAGAGGTTTGGTGGAGTCAGTTGGCTTGAGGGAGAAATAAATTTGGCAGTCGTCTGCATATAGGCGATATGAAATTGCACCTAAAGGCAGAATGTAGATTGAAAAAAGTAGTGGCCCTAAAATGGAACCCTGGGGGACCCCACATGGGAGTGGGACTGATTCAGATGAAAAATCGTCTAGCATGACTCTGAGAGTCCTGTTGCAGAAATATGACCTGAACCAGTCGAGGGCTAAGCCAGATACACCAGCCCAGGATTCGAATCGGTAAATCATGATGTCGTGGTCGATTGTGTCGAAGGCAGCAGATAAGTCGGGAAGAACCATAATCACGTGGAGTCCTGAGTCCAATGCCAAAAGGACGTCATTCAGGACACGTAAATGCGCGGTTTCTGTGCTGATGATGTCAAAAACGGTTCCTTGCACCTCTGACTGCTCTCTGGTATTGGGACCACGCGTCTCTCATGCAGTCGAATGTAACAATGAGACCATCTTTCCTCCATTTACGTTCTAGCCGCCTATAGTTTTGCCTGATGGAGCGAGTAGCCATGGATCATACTTGACTTTGGATTGTCTCCGTTTGAGTGGGGCTACAACATCCATCACAGAACAGCAGGAAGTGTGGAAGGTTTGCAATAAAACATCAACATCCGTGGATTCACATGAAGTGGAGATTGGTGAAAAAGCAGCTGCAAAATCTTCAGCAGCAGAAGGGGGAATGACACGGGAAGGACGGGTGGTGGTGGATTTACCATGCTCAACAGAGACCAAATCCAAATTAAACAGAACAGGTGAGTGATCAGAAAAGCTGGGAGGCAGAATGTCAAAGTCACTGATTCTGAGACCGCGAGAAAGAACCAGGTCCAGTGTGTGAACCTGTCCATGTGTTGGTCCATTCACTAGTTGAGAGAGACCAAAGGAATCAATAATGTCCAGAAAGTTTTTTGCTAAAGGTTTAACGGGACAGCAAACATGGGTATTAAAATCACCCAAACAAAGGAAGCGATCATATCTGCAGGTAATATCAGCCAGGAAAGCTGCAAATTCATCTAAAAAGTCCTTATTATATTTTGGGGGGCGATAGATGAGTGTGCACAGCAGTGGTGGAGAGCAAACTAGTTCAAACATACTGAGCTCAAAAGTTGAAGGGGAAAATGAAAGAGGAAGGGAAGGCGGTTGCAAATAAAATCAGATTTAAATAAGGTCAATAAGCCCCCGCCGCGGCGCTGCGCTCTCGGCGTGTTGATAAAGGAACAACCCGGAGGCAAAACTTCAGTCTGGTAAAATCCAGGTTTCAGCGGTACATAAAAAATCCAGGCCATTGGAATGAAAAAAGTCTTTCAGGAGGAAAGTTTTGTTCACGACTGATCTGGCATTTATCAGCGCGAAACGAACCGGCTGGGACAACGTTAACAGAGACGCACCAGCCGTGGCGGCTGACATTGTCATGATGCGGCGTAGGTTGTTAAAATTCACCCCCCTGGTGGCGGTGACGGAGCGAGGCAGGGAGGTACACCGGAGCGTCCGAGGGCAAGTGGCATTCCGGCAGCATTACCTCATGTTGGGAGCCAGGAGAGTTCTTCCTAAAAAGGATCCGGGAAGCTCGGAGCCTGGTGCGGTGTTTCCATCTGCGACCAGCTAAACCGTGGGCAGTGATGAGGAAGGCTGGGGCTTCCTTAAACAGTCGGGTTCAGGTTTGACTGAACTCAGGGGTCAGATGTTGAGAAACCCCCACACTCGTTCGAAGAGCCAGAAGGGTGAGGCGATCATAACGAATCATCGAGTCAGGAAGAGCACCACAGGAGCAGGTAAGCCGAGAAAAAAGCAGGACTAACGAGAAAAAAAGCCAGAGCGGCTGATGGCGTGCATCAACAGTCAGCACCATGTTTTCAAAGCAATATACGATGGATAGTGACCGAAAGAACGTGTTTGTGAATACAAGTGGCTGAAATGGGTTTCCTCCGTAGGGTGTCCGGGCTTTCCCTTAAAGATAGGGTGACAACCTCAGTCATCCGGGAGGGACTCAAAGTAGAGCTGCTGCTCCTCCGAAATCGAAAGGACTCAGATGAGGTGGCTCGGACATCTGATCAGGATGCCTCCTGGACGCCTCCCTGGTGAGGTGTTCCGGGCACGTCTAACTGGTAGGAGGCCCTGGGGAAGACCCAGGACATACTGGAGGGACTATGTCTCTCGGCTGGCCTGGGAACACCTTGGGATTCTCCCGGAAGAACTAGAAGAAGTGGCCGGGGAGAGGGAAGTCTGGGCATCTCTGCTCAAGCTGCTGCCCCCGTGACCCGATCTCGGATAAGTGCAAGAGGATGGATGGATGGATGGATAATCCACAGCCATGTGCCAGCTAGAAACCGTAACATCAGATGATATCTATTAAACACTCAATATCAAAACTATTACACATAATGCTGCTCCATTAGTCCAGTGAAGCAAAGTGGCAATGGATGTAATGTAATGTAGCTTACTGGAAGTCGCACAAATTTAGATTTCTAAACACAACTGCAAGTGAAGTGCAGCATGAGCTGCTACATCATGCTTTTGTTTGTTTTTTTTTTATTTTTTGTTTCTTTTCTGTGCTTCTGACTGGTGTTGACTTGAAGCCAGCTGTCTGCTCGTTGATGGAAAATTATCACATCAGATGGCTTTCAACAATATTAATTTGATGATTCATGAAACAGCCATAACCCCATAGAATGAAGCTGTGCTCATCAACTGCCTAGAGTGGTCATTCATATTTACAGGCAAATATTCCAGTTAGGTCTGCTTAATTGTCCTGATTTTTTAAAGATTTAAACAGATTAGAATGCAATCCAAAAATTATAAATGGGAAAAATGGGGTAAAATATTACAGTATTTTCTTTCAATTTGACAGCTTTATTTATAAATATCACTATGTCATCCAAATAAATAGAATTGTAATACCCTCTGTCTATCTTTTGAATTTTTTTGTTTTGTTTGGCGTTATTTATATGTTTTGCACATATTCAGGTAGGTATTTCAGTCCTCATATTGCATCTCGTCTGTTTGTTTGTCTATCATGTATATGTATAACACAGCATATTCGCTGCGAAAAATGCTTTGGCGAATGCCATAAGTCAAACTCTAGTTACAACTATGATATTTCTGTCCAGGACATAAATTTAAGGTACAGCAATATGAGTGTCAAAGCATTATAATTGCTCTGATTTTAAACACCAAATGCATAAAATACACAAAAACAATGATGTTTATTTAAAAACAACGGTTTGCAATGGAGCAGCTAAGCAATATACATATATGTCGTACTACAAGAGACATCAGCTTGGCTGCTCACATCACTTTTGTTTCTCCTTTTCACCTCCTTACTAGGGAAGACAGTCATTAACATTGCCATCAGTTACATTTGGGAATAATTCTTAATGTAACAACACTACTTTCCAGAACACACTGTACCTTTGATCTTCAAATAAGATTATTTCAGGGTATAGATGAATGCACTGGAGCTAGAAATTATTTATTAAGGTTCAGATGGGGGAAACTAGCCCATATACCACAGGACAGATGATGGTGGCGCTCCTCCTCCTTCCTAACAAACTGTGCTATTTGCTCACCCTGATTTTTGGCTCTGCAAGCCTCTTGCATTTGTAATACACTATCTTTTGGTTTATGGTCATATCTATCAGTTGAGGTGGGTCATGATAGCCAAAAGTCTAGCTGGACATCCCAAGAATACATACATTTGACAATTATTGTTCTGCCATAACACTTGAAGATTGTCATTCTCTAGAGTGCTCATCAAACCCATAAAAAATGAAAAAAAGTTTGAAAATGTACTCATTGTGCAATAACTGTACTGTACTCATTGTGCATTCAGGGACTTAAATGTTTCAAAAGTTGTGAAAGTTGTGAATTTTTTTTTCACCTCATCAAAGACACAGATATCACTTTTTTTTTTATAAAGTATTTTTTAAGTATAAATAGGTTTCTAGTAGCATTTTACAATATAATGTTATTAAAAACTGAGCTCAAATAGACAACAGATTCCAGCTCAAATGATGTAAAAATCGATTTGAGTGATATGCGGTTCTTGCTTGGTGACTGTGGAAGGTCTATCTATGGCTGATTGTGATTTATGTTTCTTAAATATAAAAGTAAAAATCGGTGTTGATGTTAATTTGTGGGGGCACGCAGCTTTGGTGACAGCAAGTTTCCATTTGTGTGTATAGCTCTTCTGGCATTTCAATAACTTGTTTTGGGGATTTGTTTTGCAGTCAGGAACAGCTATTACATGTGTAAAAGAACAAAGTACTGTATACAAAATAAAGTTTAAACAATCTCTTTTACAGTAAATTTTAAACAGTAAATTAACCAGTAATTCAGCTCACAAACAATGCTTCTTTACTTTTAGACAGGCAATCTTGAACATTCAAGTTTTTGAATTGATATTGTTGGGAGCTGGCAGTTACAGTGTAAATGAGCAGACACATGCTAGTGATTACTACCTGACATATTGTTTTCATTTTCCCCATTTGTAGATTCTGCTGTTTTAAGAATACACTTAGGGTATCTGCCTAATTTGGAGAAGCCAAAAATGCATTCTGGGCTGGATGGTACATTGGTAGGAATGGGAAAAATGCATGGAAGCAGACAGAAATAGGAATAGACCTTTGTCGGGAGAAGTTGGGAGAGGGATAGAAAAATTAGTGCAGTGCAGATCTCTATCTGAAATAAAATCAAACTTTCCCAACTTATTCCTTTGAAGAATAAGCATTCAGAATTTCAACAAAATTGGTTCACTGGGCGCCAGGTTGTTTAATGCAGACAGACAGATAAAAGACAGTTAGGTTTGATGAATACAATAGATGCTTTTGCATTTTATTATGAACACACCTAAAAACATGCAACTGTGTAGCTGCAGGCCAGTCAGAGTGTCCATGCTAGCCCCTGTCCAAAACTGAAACTACCTACAATGGGTGTCAGAAGTGGACCTTGGATCAGTGGAAGAAGTTGTCTGGCTGTTGCATCATATCAACAGTTGGGTATGTGTGCATCATGTATCTGGGAAAAATACTGTATGAGGAAGCACTGTGGGAAGAAGACAAGCTGGTGGAGAGACTGTGATGTTTTGAGCAAACTTCTGCTGAGAAACTCTCTGGCTCCGAGGTTAAGGATCTGAACTGGTATCTGGAAGGTTGCCGGTTTTGAATCCCCGTTACTGCCAAAAACAGATCCTACTCTGCTGGGGCCTTGAGCTAGGCCCCTAACCTGCACTTGCTCCAGGGGCCCTGTACAATGGCTGACCCTGCACTCTGACCCCATGCGAAAACGAACAAATTCCTAATAAAAGAAATTGTATGAGGCAAAATAAAGAACAAAACAAATAAAAACAAACCCTGGGTCGGGGCCTTCATGGGGACATTAATTCGATATGCACCACCTACCTACACATCAGTGCAGACCAGGTATACCCCTTAATGGCAGCAGGATAATCTGCCTTGCAACACTCCACAAATTGTTTAGGAATGGTTTGAGAAGCATGAAAAAGAGTTCAAACTTCAAATCAAGCATATGTGGGGTTTCTGACCTGAGGCAGCTGCACATTGAAAAACTGTAGAACTAAATATAAAGGTAAAAACCATGAGAAAGTCATCATGCTCTACAAGACACAAAGCTGTGAGACTTGAAGAAAAACTGAGAGAACTGATAACTATGAGAATATCACCTTAAATATAGAAGTGCGTGTGAACCTTTGTAAGTTGTCTTGTGAATGTCTTAATAATAATCTGCAGTAGATTAAGGGTGATGATGTATGAATCAAACGTAAAACTCATTGTTTTTATTATCTGCATACTTTTAAAACCAAACGATAGACCCTTTTAATTTGATTTAGCAAACATACTTAATGAATGTTGCTATTTTTAAAAATAATGAACTTACATTAAGTAGTATGTACAGAAGCAATTCTTTCAATGTCACTGCATTGGATTACAATTTTCAGATGGAGATCTGCTTCAAAATAAAGTGATTTTTACTGGAAAAGACAATGTTAGTTACACACTAAATAACTATAAAACCTTAAAGAGTCAACATGTGTAAAGTACAATACCTCAACGCCAGGGAAGGAAGACCAGATAAAGTTTGTTTATTTCTTAAAGAAAGAAGACTTCAACAGAGCAGCCACCCCTGGAGTAGGTGCAATTGTGAGTGCCTCTTGTAACATGCTTCTTGTCTGCAAAGTGACTGGGGACCAACTTTGTTTTTTTTTCAGATCTTCCCATTTATTTATAAATTAAACAGACCTTTTATAACACCCCAATAATTGAGACCCTCTTATTTGTCTTTGTTACAGCAATTACTGTGAGCACATATTGTGTAACACAAAAATAAGTCACATGAAACCAGTATCTTGTGTAGACCCTAGGATCATGTGAAGAAAGGCGTTTAAAATTTTACAGGATATAAACTAAATGCGGTATCCTGAGTATGACCACTCTGAGGATGTGATGGGGAAATATTTTGGTTGATGCAAGCAACAGAGTTTGATACAATACTAGAAACCAAAATCTCTTTCTGTTTCCTTTCCAGCCATGAAAACACCAAGGTCTAGGGGCATAAAATTTTCCCGGTACACTGGTTTAAAAATTGATGACCAGCAGTCCTGGGCAGTCGAGGTGAGGGCTCAACTGAGTCAGTGTCTCAGGGTTTCAAAGTGATTCATTTTTTTTTTGCTTGCACTATAAAAATACCTGCTAACCCTTCCCCAGTCCTTCTCTTTGTTCTGCATTTCTCTCTAGATTGGCCAATGACATATGCAACAACAGTAAATCAATCAAACGCTCTTCCACCCATATACTGTATATACAAAGTCACAAACAAAAAAGATAAATTATCAATTACCAATTTTACATACAGATATACTGTGTATACAAGAAATGCCATCTGAGAGCCAGCTCTCATTTGCTTGTCCTTCCTGATCCTAGGCAGCTGTAGCCAACTAGTCCCTCACATTTTTTTTAGACAGAAACCAACAATAGGTTTGTTTTTATTGGTTTCAATTTCCATTGTTTGTATTTTAAACCATTTCCTACATGTTCAAATCCAAAAGGCTGGAGGCAAGCCAATGGTGTTTAGAGAAGGCTTTACATAGCAAAACTACCAGCAAGTAATTTAATGTATTTGAAGGCAATGTTTTTAGCCTAGTGTCCAATTATAAAGAACTTGAGATACTAACAGTAGTATGGATCACTAAGTTAAAAAAAGACAAAGAAAAGAATACTTAAACTGTTAAACCCTGAAAGGACAGCAGACAAGTCTGCAGAAACTGGGCTTTTTATTATCTCACACCAGGTTTACTGTCAAGAACACAATTTCATTAAAATACTCAGTGACTTTACACTATAGAAAATAAAGAGAGGCAGAAATAGGATAGAAATATACAAGGTCCAGGAATTTATTTGGAGAACGGTTGCAGTGTTGATTTTATTTATTGCAGATTTTTTTTTCTCAGCAGTTTGTCTGAAAGTACAGACAGTGAGTGAAAGTAAATGGTGTATAAAAAAAATGTGAAAACTATTACCAAAAAAATATTTTTGTCAAAATTTAACAATTTCATCAATAGATTTGCTTCTAAGAAACAAATCAAATTACATGCTTTTTTCACCCATTTTTGTTTTATACCTACTCTACTTATTTTTCAGTTTCCATTGTATGTATTAAGTTCAATACCTTGCCTGTCTTGTTGGCATCTGTGTCTGCCACTCAGTAAACCTTGCTCTCTCTCTCTGTTTGACTGTTTTATATGAGGAACAACACAGCTCTTCATTCACTGCAGCACTATTCACGGACCATAATACATATACAAACACTTATCAGCCACAACATTATAACCACGTGATATATTGTGCGGGTCTTTCTTTGTAGACACTCTGACTCGGTCATCTAGCCATTACAATTTAGCCCTTGTCAAAGTCACTCAGATCCTTATGCTTGCCTGTTTTTCCTGCTTTCAGCAAATCACTTTCAAGAACTGACTATGCACTTTCTGCCTAATATATCCCTACTCCTTGACAGGTACCACTTCAATGAGATAATGCTATTCAGTTCACTTGTCAGTGATTTTAATGTTGTGGCAGATTGATGTATATACTGTATATCATATGTATATTGTTTTATGATTGACATGATTTTTAATGGTTTCAAATGATGTATTTGCACATACATTCCTTTTCTTATGTGTATTTTTAACATTCACCTGCACAGTAAGTACTGTATTGCAGTCGGGACATCCAATATTCTTAACAAATGAGGGACTGTTAAGAACACAATTTAAAACCTGGACACAAAAAAAAATGGTCCTCCTACTTGCTTAATAGATGAAAACATGATGTCAATGCAGAGATACCTAACAGTCCAGATAAAGATTAAGAAACCAATTGCAAAGGTAATATGCATCCTCTGCTGTCTCCCCATGGGCATGGTGGAAAGGGCAGGCTGTACAGGCTACAGATTAAAGCTACAAAGCAGTACATTAAAGGTGGTAAAGAGAATGTTCAGATGGAGGTGATGAAAAACCCCACAATTATATCTTTCACATTAAAAATGCAGCATTTGGTACACTAAATTAATTAATCTCCATGGGGACACTGTCTTTTTGTATGATCTTTGGAGGTCAGAGTGTAGGGTCAGCCATTGTATAGCGGCCCTGGAGCAATTTTCAAGTTAAGCGCCTTGCTCAAGGGCCCAATGGAGTAGGATCCCTTCTGCCAGTTACGGTATTTGAACTGTCAACCTTCTACATACTAGCACACATCCTTAGCCTCTGAACCACCACTCTGCCTTGCAATGTGCTTCCCAGTTTGACTGTTATTTTTCAAAACTGTCATTCCTTCTTATTGAAAGTTTGTATTTGTCACTGAGCAAAGTTGACTTTATGAATTAGCTGGCTTTTATCAAAAAATCACGGGAAATGATCTAAGGCTACTGCCTCTTCTAATTACTGCTTTCCATAGAGCTCTGGAGTGAAAGATTCCCTTGTGCCGATGGTAATCATGATAAATAATGACAAGGGATGGGCTGGTCAATGGGATGTTTCAAAGCTGTACAGTTTATGATTACACAATCAACTATTTAGTTTTGCTTCTCCCAAAAAGTTTATTTACTGATAGGTTGTGGCTACTACAAATAATAAAACAACAGCAGAGTCTGAGCAGTTTCAAATGACTGCCTTCACATAATTAAATTAGTACAATTTCATTCGACCATTCAAACTTTCATTTGCAAAACAGATCCTAAAGAAACACTACAACTTGCAATCTTGCTGTTGGATCCACCACAATGTTCTGAATGCATGTCAGACAATAACACTCCAGTTTAAGATTAGGTTTACATTATGGACTGTGTGCATATCCTACAGGTCTTCCATTCCTGGAAGTTTCCATGACAACAGGGTGAGAACTGACCTCCAGCTTGATCTTCTAATTGGCAGCCTGCATACGTTTTGTCATTCAGTTTTACAAGCAAGGCAATGTAAAACCAAAGACGGAATTCAAGAGTAAAGGAATAAAAACACACAACACACTGCATTCTACTGAAAGGATAAGCACACCAATTAAATGAGTGTTGTGTGTTTTGTTTTGGATCCTCATTTATTCTCAGTTTTCTTTATTGCAGCAGAAGAACAAAAGACCTACTCAAACGGGATCAAAGGCCTAACTGACAACAAGGTCTGTACAAGGCTGTTGTCATGGCAGCACTTGTAGCTGCCTATACCATATAAAGAATCATCACTCTCAACAGCATATGTCAACGAAAGACAATGCTTGCTGCCAAATAATTAAGGAACCGTGGACTGAAAGTGCTGGTCCACTTTTGCTTTCACAGTGGATTCTGTGCTTGATTGTTTTTATTTTTCTTCTGTAGCAATAATTTACATGTAACTCTATCAAAGAGGAGAAACGTTAATGGTGAAAACCTTCAAAACTCAAATGAGTTTATATCACAATTTAGTTTGTTGTAAAGCTCTTGAGACAATATGCTGTGGCATTACAGTATAGTAGTCTGAGTTCTGGGACTCCTTTTCAACAAGATTATGCATACTTAAAGAAATTTCAGTGACATGACAGTGATATCAACTCACAATCATCTTGTGCTTGGTTTGCATGGCAAGTTAATGATGTCAACAACATCGGTGGCTAGCTTAGTGATCAGACATGGTGTAGCACATGATGTCATTGTATATACCCTACTTAAGATGGCGGCATGGTAAGGAGTTTTTTTCCATGTATTTGATCCCTACCCTAATAAATAATTCTGCACATACTCGTTTTAGCCAGGACGGAGGAGTACAGTTACTGTTAATACCTCTTGCTTATTTTTCATGAATAAAATTTCTGGAATATCACTTTGGTTTTAATGTCCAGTCTTTCTCTTACCTTTGATATTCTGACCCTTTGCATATTTCTCGACCTTATCTCTGCTTTTACATTTAGGAACTTCACTTAACATTAGGGGCTCACAAGAAAAATTTAGTGTCAGGAACTTTTTCCCTTTGTCTGTCTCCACAACTTCAGTTTGTGTTTTGAATTAGGCTGCTTGTGATCTCCCAGCTTTTGACTCCTTCCTGCATCTCTGGTATCATCTCTTAAATTATATCTCCTCCTTAACTTTCTTTGATCAAAACACACAGGCTCTCTGAAGAATACGTCACCTGACCTACCCCAAGAAGTATCTTTGGCACTACAAATATGTTGAGTTTTATGGTGTCATCAAGGACCCCAGATTTAATTACAATGGATTATTAAAAAGCAACCCTGCTTCAGATAAGCAGGCTGAGAAGGTAAGTAAATGGATGATGCTGGACTATAGCATAAAAGCCTATTCCAGGCAGTGGGTTAATGACCTTAGAATAGGGAGGCGAGGGCCTGGTAGGAAGGAAGGGAGGAAGATCAGGGTGCAGAGATCATGTATATCATTGCCTTACAGGAAAGTGAGCAGTAGAGTTTTATTTGGAGTATTTAGTGGGAAAGTGGGCAGATACTCCAAGATATAGTCAGGGACATCTAGATTATGGGAAGGTTCTTTGGGACATTTATTATTTTGCTTTTATTTATACTTTGTGCTCTGTTTGTTCAATTAATATTCCTTTATAATAAGTTTTTATGGAGATGCCAAAAGAGTACACTGACAATCCACACCATCCATTAAAGATGGTTTTTGAAATCACTAATTTAAAAGAAAGTAATGCTGGCATTACTGTCCAATGTCAGAAACCCACATCAGGTAAAAATACACTGATTTGTAGGATATAATTTCTTCTAAGGCATGTGGTGCTCACACAACTTGATGAGCTGCTACATTCTTTGAACAACTGCTGCAGGAAAAAATCTTCGAAATCAACAATTTTAAATTTTGTTGGTCTGCCTATCCAAGATATAACACTGATTATCTTCAGAAAACCATATCTGATAGAATTATGGCCAACAGCATGACAGCTAATGTAGGTCTTTTGTGATGTATTAAAAATGCATGTGCCAGTGTAAGTTTGGATTCTTGAACATTACAAAAAGCCCAACAGAAATAAGAAAATAAAAAAATTTGTTCAGTGTGACCTCAACAGAATGATGACAGTGTCAAACACATGACAGATAAACAACCTGAACTCACAGTTCAAGACATAATTTGACATAATATAATGAACAAGATAAACAAGGAAAACCAAATAAAATATCCAAGTTTGCATTTGTATCAACACAGAGAATTGACACAAACATTTTATATTCATACTTGAAAATGAAAATGAAATATTAAGCAAATTGTCTAAGTTAACTCAGAAGTCAGAAAAGTACATACAATTATAATCATGTTTAATGTTAAAACTGGTACATACCTATATTTCAACACTTTTTCTCACATGCACAATATGTACAAAATATCCATCCATTATCCAACCCACTATATATCCCAACTACAGGGTCATGGGGGTCTGCTGGAGCCAATCCCAGCCAACAAAGGGCACAAAGCAGGAAACAAACCCCAGGCAGAGCACCAGCCCACCGCAGGGCACAAACACACACCAAGCACACACTAGGGACAATTTAGAATCACCAATGCACCTAACCTGCATGTCCTTGGATTGTGGGAGGAAGCTGGAGTACCCGGAGGAAACCCACTCAGACATGGGGAGAACATGCAAACTCCATGTACAAAATGTTTTTGATATTTATAATCTGTGTTTTAATAGTCAAATGCTCTTAATTAAAAACTTCACACAAAAACTGTAAAATTAATTACCCTATATAAATTATTAATACATAAAAATATATCTCTATTATAAAAAAAATCCTGGTGAGAAACACAAGGGCGTCGAGATGTGATCTTCACGTTAAGATCACGGAAGACATTTAAAAGAAACCACGAGATGGCCACAGAGCATCTCGCCGGGGACTTTAAACATAAGACTTTGTGCCAAGAGATTGACCCAAGACCGTCTCGCAATGACGTGGAACATGAGATTCTTGAAAGACACTCCCTACTTACACTCAATATCAAATAAGACAACGGGCAGCAAAACATTTAGTCGTCTAAAGGATTTGAGCACATACAGATCCAGGGCTCTCAGCGCATATAAAGCGTATAAGGACAATACGTTATAAATGAAATGTTGACATCTAAGTGAAGAAGAAAGCAGCATGGAGAAAAGAGACTCAAAAGCGTTGGAGAGAAAAATGAGCAAAAAAGAAAAAGAATAATCGAGGTGCAAATTCAGAAAATAAGGAAAGTAATTATCAGCCCGGAACAAGTGGAACTGAAAAAGAAGCAGGTCCAATCCAGCTCAGAATTAAAAGACAGTGAGTAAAAGACAGAGCAGAACTTCATAAAGACGTTCACAAACGTTGGCGCTAAACACATGCTGAGCAGGTTAGAGATTATGAAAGCAGTGGAATTCTAAAGGCTCAAAAAAAAATGTTTTCGCTATTCACATGTGGAGAAAGTTAAAGGATATGAAAGTAGGAAAATTAGAAAATATACAAAAAGAAAGTAAAGATCGCAGCAGCGCAAACAGACAAATTGCCTCATTTAATTATGCACCAGTCTAATTTTGGTTTTGCACAACAATCACTACACTATTGCACCTTAACTATTAATTCTACTTTATCCATCCATTTTCTAACCCGCTGAATCCAAATACAGGGCCACGGGGGTCTGCTGGAGCCAATCCCAGCCAACACAGGGCACAAGGCAGGAACCAATCCTGGGCAGGGTGCCAACCCACCACAGGACACACACAAACACACCAAGCACACACTAGGGCCAATTCAGAATCGCCAATCCACCTAACCTGCATGTCTTTGGATTGTGGGAGGAAACCGGAGCGCCCGGAGGAAACCCACGCAGACACGGGGAGAACATGCAAACTCCACGCAGGGAGGAGATGGGAAGCGAACCCGGGTCTCCTAACTGCGAGGCAGCAACGCTACCACTGCGCCACCGTGCCGCCCTAATTCTACTTTATTCACATAATTTTACTTATTTATTATGTTCTACTATACTGTTATTTTTCAATCTATGACTTTTTGTTAATCTCACTGATATTCTAACTTTGCACAGTTTTTGATAAGCGGATCAGGATGCATTTCACTGCGTGTTGTCCTGTATAACTATGCATGTGACAAATAAAGAACCTTGAGAATTTCATAAACGGAATTTACCGCACATGCATTTATTGGTTACTTTGTAAAAAAAATTATTAACTGCTGATGATGTTGATCGTTTTGTCTGTGCTGAAATTCCAAACCGAGAAACCTATCCTGAATTATGGTACAAAGTAATTAAACACACTTCTCACTGACCTCATTAAAAAGTTTCAGCATATTGGGACTCGCAAGATTCCAAATATTGTTTTTACAAAAGTCCTGAAATAAAAGTAAAACTAATGAAATAGCAACAAGAAAAAAAAATCTTAAAAGTGTGTATCTGGAAAACCAAACGGGGGGTTGGCGAGCGAAGCGAGCAGGGGGCAAAGCACCCTAGTACAAAGAAAAATACAGATTAGTATTAGTCTACAAAGAAAAATACAGATTAGTCTCTATGGAGACATCAAATGTGTGATTTCCAGAACTGCTCTCCATAGCAACAGATATTATGTCATGATGATGGCAATCTAAAATGGAGATGCATCAGAAAAAAGAAAATGGCAATGGAAAATATACCAAATTATTTTCAATATTTAAAAACAATGTCTAAGAGAAAAAAAAGGCAAAAAACATAATGGGAAATAACAAAAGAACTTAAAACAAAAGTTAAAAAATGTCAAATATTCTGCCTGTTCTAATTTTAAGACTTCTTATGAATACTGCAAATCCTCACTAACCGTGGATTCCATTTCTGCAAGCTACAGTAAGTAGCTTATCCACTGGACTGTTTCATTTAAAGTGCAATCCGTTTTCCGTTTTGCAATACCAAAGGTCTACTTACACTTAATTCATGGCCAATTGCAGTAGAAAAATAATTCTGAGAGGCCTATCGTGCAACAGCCACATGTGAGACTGAGCAATAACTGAATGGATCAATGTGTGTCTACCCGGCACCGACAGGCATTAGTAACCCATTGTACCTCATTAGTGATGTGGACCAGGGCTTGCAATTGTTCTCCACAAACAATGAAATTACAGTAAGTTTGAGTCATAAGCTTGCACTGATTAAGTCCCTGCCATTTGTGAACACTTACAATCGCTACTACCAATTAGTTAGTGTAGTGAGCTTATCGGATTGGCTCTGATGCTGTCACTTGCCACAAAAAAAATCTTGTCTATAGTGGAAGTACAAGAGTTTGTCAGTGTCCAAACCTAAGCTCCCCGTGCTCAATCCCATGATTCCTGCCCACTTGTCCCAGGTGAGCCACAATGGTCCCCTCCGTTTTTGGCCACAGGGGTCTGGGTCAGTGATATTTCAGTTCTGATATTAACTGTAGTTTTAGTTTTTATTTTATTTTATAAAATAAATTTTTATTTTTATTTTGTTCTAGTTTTCAGTGGAGTCAACAATTTTATTTAGTTCTGTCTTTAAATTTTTAGTTTTGTTTTATTTAGGTCTGGCTTTTTTACATAATATTAGTACAAATATTTTGATGCCAGTTATGTTTCAGTCCATAAAATACACTCGCAGTTCATAATGTTGTTGAACACTGCTTGACTATCAATGATCAAACAGATTAAGAGGCCTAATGAGTACAGTCAGCAAGATCAAATGTTTCAACCCAAGATACCAGTCTGTGCAAGCACGTTGCTGTTAAGCTTTAGACAAGCAATCATTTTGAGAGATTTTTTCATGTTGCAACGACGTCCATTTTGCAGATAGCCACACAGTGAAAATATTCGCTTGACGAACGTCTGTAATGCAGGTACACAGACAAGGTCCTATTTACTGGCGCCAGCAGACTGTATGTTGACGATTTCTGCTGCCAGTACTGAAGCACTAACATGCGGTGATGCTCATGGCTGATGAGATACAGACTCCTTCAGAGTCAGATTTACAAATATATGAAACCAAAAGAGTAGCCTATTCACTTTTCAGTTGGCAGCATGTAAATTGACTACTGGTTATGTTTCATATCTCATCAGCATTCTATACGCACACATAGGTAAGGTACATATTTGGCTAAGAAAGAACGTTACATTTATAGCGTGTGTTCTAAATTTGTTGTTGCAATTTCACAATTCAAACTCATTCGATACAAGTGGTGTACAAAAAATGGATTTCAATTTTGACCTTAATTGAAATATTTAGTTATTTTTAAAAGCTTTTAATTCTGAGGCTTTAATCAATTTTAATACAGACTGTTCAACAAACGGAGGAAGAGGAGGAGGTTTGGAGCACGCACTGATACAACGCACCCACCACACGACAAACCAACTCAAGATCCACATTAGGACACGAGTGCAGCCATGCAATGGGTGGATAACAAGAAAAACAAAAGAATATTTTATTTAAGGTCAAGATTTAATTTTTAAATATTACATTTTTTTTTCTTAGTCTGTTCCCATTTTTTATAAAATTGAAAATCGTTTATGGTCTTACCTTTATTTGTAAATGAAGTCCATGTGCCTATCCTTCTCCACGAAAATCTGTCACTTTTTTGTAAAAGTCCTCCTTATTTTCCTTTAGTTTTAAAAGTCTTAATCTTCCATTTTGGCAGTCAGTCGAAATAAAAAATAAATGGACTGCTGCAGTGCACTTGACTTTCTGATATCGCTAACTTATTGCCGCCGAGAGTCTCTGCGTAGAACAGTAGCTACAAGCTCCCGTTGAGCTTCAGTGCGGCACAGTATTGTCTGTTTCAACTTGTGCATTTTCACTGCAGTTTTATGTCCTATCAGCAAGACTAAAAATGTCACACACATTCATTAAAGATATTAGCCAGACTGTGGAAACTCAGTTTTATAATAAATGTGCGTGCAAACATTACTGTATATTGCCAACATACAGAGAGACAGCAACAGGCACGCACCAATTACATGCATCAACCCAGCGTTGAGGGATAGCGCTGTCCAAGATGAGGCTTGGCTTGTCGTTGCCGTTCCTTGCATTTCTCCTCTGTATTTGATCCAAGAAATGTGCAAATTCAGCAATTTTGACTATAAAAATGATCATAATTATTAGAATCATACAGCCCAGTGGACACATTTATTTTATGTTATCATTATTAGTTTGTTTTTTTTTTTACTTTTCATGATGACAGGTGTGACCACACGTCCCTGTATGAAGTGCAGTTATGGTACCAGAGAAGTGCCAGACTTCCACTAAGCATTTATCCAGCTGGCCCTGCACTGAAACTCTGAGACTCTTTTCTTCTTCTCACACACTACATTTGCTTTTATTATCATCTGCACTGTAATTAAATTATTTCCACACGTTACTTTTTCGCTTTCTACCCACAAACACTTGTGCAAAACTCACCTTCGTCATCCAAACGTGCTTACTGCTTCAAGCCGATAAACCAAATGTGCACAACAAAACAAACAACGGAAGTTGCGCCACGTGACTATAGTAAGCCTAAGGTACAAGATCACTACATAGTAAACATCGCAACGAAACTGAACACTCAGGGCGACCTACAAAAATCCCCTCTGCACGAATGAACCGGATTGAACAAAAATGGTATTGCTACTTTTTTCATTTTACTCAATTTTCGTTCTCTTTTTAGTTTATTCACGTATCACTAACTTTTATTTTTATTTAGTTTTAGTTTCTCTGTTTGCCTTAATTTCAGTTCTCGTTCTTGTAAAACGAAAAAAATATCACTGGTCTGGGTACCAACCTGTCTACTTCAGTGGTATGGTTTAATGATTTCATCCTTGTGGCTTCTGTTGTGTTAACACATCTCCATGTTCTGATAATATTTCATGTTGTCTCAGCATTTTATGCTGTTCTTCAGTTACATTTTTACAATTTCAACAATGGCATTGTTTTGTCAGGTTCTCCTAAGTGTACACGCATTGTCCATCCATCCATTAGCCAACCCGCTGAATCCAAACACAGGGTCACGGGGTTCTGCTGGAGCCAATCCCAACCAACACAGGGCACAAGGCAGGAATCAATCCTGGGCAGGGTGCCAACCCACCACACAACACACACAAACACACACTAGGGCCAATTTAGAATCACCAATCCACCTAACCGGCATGTCTTTGGACTGTGGGAGGAAACCGGAGCGCCCGGAGGAAACCCACGCAGACATGGGGAGAACATGCAAACTCCACGCAGGGAGGACCCGGGAAGCAAACCCGGGTCTCCTAACTGCGAGGCAGCAGCGCTACCACTGCCCCACCGTGCCGCCCTTGTACACGCATTGTGATGAGCTTAACTGATTACTGGTACATCAAAATTATGTGTTTAAGTTAACTGGCAGCAAAAGTGAATAGTGAATAGGGTCCAATGGAATCTAACTCCACCTTTCTCATAGGATCAGTCTTTCACAGTATCAGCAGTTTCTGGTTCTGTGAAGTTTTTCAGGAATGTATAATTGACTATAAATCAGTTTCATTTTATTAATGGCTGTTTTTCTGTCAGCTGTTCCACATATGTACACTTAGCAAAATACACACTGCTAGTCATGTCTACAACATTGCTTCTCTTTTATAAAAATGGAAACTGCACAAATTTAAGATTCCAACTACGATCTTTGCACAGTCAACTATTAAATGATTGGCACAGACAAGCTGTCTCCAATCTGTGTTTAGCTTCCCTGAAGACTTTTCACTATCTTTTTGGAATTTATTTTATTATTCTTTTTATTGTTTATGATATTTAAAATTATATAAATTACATTATCACAGTGTCATTTTAAATGAATTCCCTACCATAATCACCACCATTTTGTGATATTTTAGCATTGACATGGCAAAATTGTTCACTTGTTGCCCATTTCATTGCCAGTCATGTGATGCAGAAGTCATACAACATATTAGGTCGTCTTGTACCACATACAAAAGATGGCAGCATGTAGTAGTCAATATCCTGTTACTGAAATAATGTTTATGTTATTGTTAAGGAAAAGAAACTCAAGTCAGTGTTACAATTTTTGGCATATCATCTTCTTTGTTTTTTTTAACTAGGGGGCACCCCCTGCGTCTCTGCTGCTCGCGTTGTGAAGGGCTGGCTGAACGCACGCTAAGGAGATGCGGTCAGATCATATTGTCTTGTGGCTGCTGCTGCCAAGTTGCGTGTTCTGCTTGTCACACTGCATGTCAATCATTTAAAAGCCTGTGCAGCAGCTGTCCTTTTGTCTCACTGCCTTGTCTTGCAGGACGTTAAAGTGCCTCAGAGAAAATCACTTATCGTCTCCTTCCAAGATATTTTTTATAATAGAGAGACTATATTCTTGAATAGTGTTTCTATATTGGTCTCTTGAATTTTTTTTTTAACTTTCCAGTATTGAAACTAATATCTGCTTCTTTGTTACACTACAGCGTGTTCCCTTAATGGACCACTCTATTACTCGGCTAAACCAAAGTATTCATTCTCTTTTACAAGACTTAAATTGCCTGCAGCCCTTTCTGTTCTGCAGATTTAAAGTAAAGGAATCAGTAAATGAAGCACAGTTCACATTGAAAAACACCTGTGTATAAAAACCCAGGGGAGGACAGAACTTGCAAAAGAGGAGATACTGTAGAGCAGAATTCCTAAAGTCTACCTTTGTAAAGCTGGCACCAGTTCAGCACACAGCTCCAAGAGGATAGCTCCTGGAAATCGAAATCAATCTTGACGCCAGTCATCATCATCTATAAATGTGCGTTCACTTCTAATTCTTCCATTTGCAACGTCTATTAACAATGCTAAGGGAGCTATGAGAGCTGGAACAGTTTGGCCATTCCATGCACAATTATATTCTTACAGAATAATTACATTCAAGTGAATTAAATTTATAAACGATAAGCAATTAATTTTGGTGTATTTTATAAATCTCATGTCATGGATGCAAATCTAAAAAGAAATGGACACCACACAGTAACAGTAGCACTGCTTTGACTCACGTGTAGCCACGTGTAACCGAGCAGCCATGAAAATGTGCGTAGCTTAATGACAAGAGTAGCTTCTATACAGCTCAAAGTGTGTGTGGAAATGGGCTTACGCAACATTTTTCACTTATACATGAGAAGAAGAATTCTAGTAAGAATTATGTTTTTGGACTTCTCTAGCTCCTTCAGCACCATCCAACCTCTGCTCCTCAGGGACAAGCTGACAGAGATGGGAGTAGACTCATACCTGGTGGCATGGATCGTGGACTATCTTACAGACAGACCTCAGTATGTGCGTCTCGGAAACTGCAGGTCTGACATTGTGGTCATCAACACAGGAGCGCCGCAGGGGACTGTACTTTCTCCGGTCCTGTTCAGCCTATATACATCAGACTTCCAATACAACTCAGAGTCCTGCCACGTGCAAAAGTTCGCCGACGACACTGCTATCATGGGCTGCATCAGGAGTGGGCAGGAGGAGGAGTATAGGAAGCTAATCAAGGAATTTGTTAAATGGTGCGACTCAAACCACTTACACCGGAACACCAGAAAGGATTTTAGGAGGCCCAGGCCCCTCATGGACCCCGTGATCATCAGAGGAGACTGTGTGCAGAGGGTACAGACCTGGGAGTGCACCTGGATGATAAATTGGACTGGACTGCCAATACTGATGCTCTGTGTAAGAAAGGTCAGAGCCGACTATACTTCCTTAGAAGGCTGGTGTCCTTCAACATCTGCAATAAGATGCTGCAGATGTTCTACCAGATGGTTGTGGAGAGTGCCCTCTTCTACACGGTGGTGTGCTGGGGAGGCAGCATAAAGAAGAAGGACTCCTCACCTGGACAAACTGGTGAGGAAGGCAGGCTCTATTGTAGGAATGAAGCTGGTCAGTTTAACATCCGTGGCAGAGCGACGGGCGCTGAGCAGGCTACTCTCAATCATGGAGAATCCACTGAACAGGATCATCTCCAGACAGAGGAGCTGTTTCAGCGACAGACTGCTGTCACTGTCCTGCTCCACTGACAGACTGAGGAGTTCGTTCCTCCCCCACACTATGTGACTCTTCAATTCCACCCGGGGGGGTAAATGTTAACATTATTCAAAGTTATTGTCTGTTTTTACCTGCATTTTTATTGCTCTTTAATTTAATATTGTTTTTTGTATCAGTATGCTGCTGCTGGAGTATCTGTCTATCTATCTATGAGGCCCTTGATATGTAAGCACTGAGGGGAAGCATATATGTACTGTAAACTGTAAACATTCTATTTTAAAAGGTAATGTCAATTATTTCAAAGCAGATATTAAAAACTGTTGTAGTAAGGCTTATACATTTGATGGGAATACACAACCATTGTTTTTAATCCTCTTTTATTATAAGGTCATGTTGCTACTGTAGCATTTTCATTCAAACTGATGGCATTCCAAATTAAGGTTGCAGAGAGCAGGGATAATACTGACAGCATTAGGTGTAAGGCAGGAACCAAGCTCAGGATACCAGTCCAATACTGGATACATACTTGTGCACAGAAAATCTGTTTAAGGTATCCAGTCAAAGTAAAACCCACACAGATAGATGCAAACCAGGATGAGAGTTGAATCTAAGCCCATGGAACTGTGGAGAAGTGGTGCTAACCACTTCCTTGACCCTCTGTATTATCTTATGCCTCTTTAATATAAATGAATTCGTGGGATGTCAAGTAGTTGATTTGCTGTACTGTAAAGGCTACAAAACACAAGAAACCATTTTCAAAAGACTATAACTATGACTGACAATAAAAGTTGCAAATATACTTGTTTTTATGAAAACAACTTACCAATTAATAGCAGGGGACAGAGAAGTGGGGGGTTCATTGATTATTAGTTGTTTTTCTCATTATTATTTTTTGACAGTATTTGCTAACTGGATTACAAGAGAGAAATAAAGAGAATGGGTGGGGGCAGCTGGAGAGATGGGCATGCTTTGGTGTGGTACAGTACTTGCATAGTAGGTAAAAGGGTGAATACAGGAAAAATACCTTTGACCAGAGAGAAACATGCTTTTTATGCTCTGTTGTTTTAGTACTCTTGCATTTTCTTGCGATGCTTTTACTGTGATTTCTCTAAAAGAGTCAACACTTTTTTTTTTAATATGTGTAGCTCTTTTTGCTTTACTCCGTACAAGTAAAAGGTGCCTCAAAGGTGCTCAGCCTTTTAAAGTATGTATGTTTACATGTAGATATTTTTGAGAGGCATAGGATGATGTGTGGAAAGTTCCCATCTAGTGACTCAGTCTTTATAAATGCTTAGCCTTGTGACCAACTGCTAGAAGTGCAAGTCAGGAAATTCAAGCTTGGGCCTGCACCACATGCATGCACTATATACTAGCTCATACAACCTATGACCATACCAGATATGGATATATTCCAAATAAGATTCTAGCTCTAATCTTATCAGATGCCTTAAATTTTTGAAGGATTTATATGTGTACCCTGAGAATAACTTAAATTGAAGGGAACTGTCCAGCACAGCAGTAAAACCTTGTTGACTGCTGTCCAGCATCAACAATGACATGGGCTGAAGCAGTGTAACATACAAGCTCTTTACACTATTCAAAGAAATTTTGTTCCAGAAATAAGTCTAACAACAATCTGTGTATTAGCTCAAGCAGACACCGCTGACCCTGTAGTTAGGATTCAGCGGGTTGGATAATGGATGGTTGGATGGAACAATCTGTATACCATTTATATTATTTTACCAGAAAACACAAATACAGTCAAACCCTGGTACTCATTGGCCTCAAACTCATCAAGTTTGGTACAAGTCACATTTTGACAAGAAAAAAATTACGTTTATTTGGCATTTGTCATGCTTGCTAGAACTTGTACATGTGGAGATGCCGTGACACACTTGCCCTTTTCAGGCCAAACAAAGGACCATGCGTTAGTATTAGTGTAGCTCTCACTCAGTGCAGAAACCCACTTGGACCGCTGTGTGTTTTTTAAAATTTTTGCACTATTTCTTGTGGAAATAAGTGCAGTATAATCATGGGTCCTAAGAATGCTGGTGATAACAGCCAACAAAAAAGAAAATTTTTAGAACCAAGAACAGATAATAGAGAAATATGAGAGTGGTATCCATGTGACTGATCTCACAATAAAGTACTGAATGCCAAGAACAACAGTCTCCACCATTGTGAAAAAAGAGGTTATCAAAGCAGCTGATGTTGCTAAAGAAGTGAAAGCTGTGATGAAACAAAGTTCAGACACTAGAGGAAGTGGAAAAATGGTGTATCTGGGTAGATGAAAAACATTTAGCTGGTGACAGTATTTCAGAGACCATCATTTATGAAAAAACAAAAGTGTTGCATGTTGATCTGTTGAAAAACAAGCCTGGAATGAGTGCTGATAGTAGTGAAGTGTTTAAAGCCAGTCATGGGTCGTTTGATAACTTTATAAAGAGAAGTGGCATACATAGTGTGGTGAGACATGTAGAGGTAGCCAACGTGAACAAAAAAGCTACCAATGAATCTGTTCACGAGTATAAGCACTTTGTAGATGCTGAGGGTTCAATTGTGATGAGACAAACTTATTCTGGAAAAAAATGCCAAAGAGGTCATACATCACTTGAAAGGAGAAGGCATTACCAGGGCACAAACCAATGAAGGGCACACTAACCCTGTAGTTGTATGGGAATGCAAGTGGAGATTTAAAACCTAAGTCTCTGCTAACCTACCACAGTGAAAACCTGTGAGTTTTCAAGAAAAATAATGTGATAAAAAGCAAGTTACATATGATGTGGAAGGCTAATAGTAAAGCTTGGGTAACCAGGCATTTCTTCACGGAGTAGATGAACAAAGTGTTCGGCCCATCTGTGAAAAAATATTTACAGGAGAAAGATTTGGCTCTGAAGGCTCTGCTTGTTTTGGACAATGCTCCTGCTCACCCTTTGGGCTTGGAGGAGGACTTGTTAAAGGAGTTTAACTTCATCCCTGTGACGTTCTTGCCCCCTAACACAACTCCTCCGATCTAGCCCATGGACCAGCAGTTCATCTCTAATTATAAAAAAACTGTACACAAAGGCACTTTTCCAGAAGAGCTTTGAAGTAACCTCAGTTACAGAGATGACCTTGAGAGAATTCTGGAGGAACCACTTTTATATATTCCACTATATAAATCTTATTAATAAGGCCTGGAAGGTGTCTTACAGGGTCATGAACTCTGCCTGGAAGAAATTGTGGCCAGAAGCTGTAACTCAGAGGGACTTTGAAGCTTTTGAGACTAAGCAAAGGCCTACAGGTATTGTGGAGGATATTGTGACCCTGGGGCAGTCTATGGGCCTGGACATCAGTGCTGATGATGTGGAGGAATTAGCTGAGGAGCCTAAAGAAGAGCTCAGCATGGAGAGATGCAGGAGCTTCAGAGAGACCAGCAACAGATAGTGGCTGAGAAAATGTCTTCAGATTCGGAGGATGTACATGCAAGGGAGAATGTCCCCAGTTCACTCATCAAGGAAATTTGTGGAAAATGGGTGAAAGTCCAAAATTATGTTGAAAAAATATCACCCTGATAAAGCTCTAACAACCCGGAGTGTTAATTTGTTGAATGACCAAACAATTTACTACTTTAGGGCATCTTCTTGTTATTTATGTCTATGAACTTATACTGTTTATTAGTAAAACACAACTCAATGCATGTAATGCCTTATGAAATGTGGATTTTCTGGGGGCCTGGAATGGATTAATTCAGTTTACATTATTCCTTATGGGAAAATTTGTTTGGTACTCATCGTTTTTGCCACACATCAAGTCTTCTGGAACAAATTAACGAGTACCAAGGTACCACTGTAATATGCAGAATTTCTCTTTTGAAAATGCAATACAGTAATACAGTAATATCTATTACATTGTAAATGGAAAAAGGAAGGCACAGGTCAAAACGCAAATTATTTGAATTTGTAACTCACCCAAGACCAAGAGTTCCATCTTATCTTCATTTTGTCCCATTAAATCATCTGGAACAACTACTTTGCAGTAATATACGCCACTGTCCCCCCACTGGAGCTCTCCAATTTGGAGGTCCGCATCTGAAAAGGGAAATAGTTTCATTATTGATAAAGAGGTTTATTCAAAAAGCTCACACACCATAGGGATGCTCCAATAGATCATCTGCCAATATAAATCAGCTGATTTTCACTAAAAAAGGCTCAATTGGTGGTCAGTACATTAGCTGAGCCAACACGCAGAGCAAGGGTCGCTTCAGCATGTGTCTCTCTCATTTTTTTGCAGCAAATGTCCTGCTATGCAAACAAATGGCAGCATGTGAAAGTTTGTTTTATCAGAGAGCTAGAGGCAATTAGAATACCAGCCTTTACGTTAAAGAAAGTGGAGTTATAAACTGAAAAATTGGTATCAGAGATGGTCTGAGTTCATTAAAGTAGCTTTTCTTCTTTCTTTTACTACTGCTTAGTAAACAACAACCTTTTTTAAGATTTGTACTGTGTTAATTATTTGTTGCTGTGTGTCATTCAGCACAAGTTTTGGTAAGAAACAAGTAGTACATAATTAAAATGATAATTATGAATGTCTGGCAGATAGATCAAAGAAAAAAACACATCTGTATAAATATAGTAAATGTATATTTTAACTGCAAACAGCAATTCATGATATAAAATGATTAAAACCTATAACTGCATGTATATTTACATTTAAGCAGTGTTTAATTGCAAATATTATAATATAATTGACTGTGTGAGCATACATATATTTTATTAGAATAATGGTGAAAACTACTTTTTTTAATTAAACTTTATTTCAGATAAGTACGTTACAGAAAAATGTAAATATGAGGGATGTTAAAAAAGGTTCCACATATTTTTTAACTCTATTTAATAAGAATTTCAAAAACAAATTAGAGGACATTTCTACACAGTCTCCTTCCTTTGCGATGCAATTATCCTAGCAATGTACCAACTTTTAATGCCCAATTACTTTGCCGTCCACCTTCACCGTTTCCAACAAAAATATAAAAGTGCAGAAACTTTTTGAACGTCCATCATTATATTACAGCTTGTAATTATGAAAATCATTTATTTTCTTTTATGCCATATATATTATGGATAAATATTTTTGTATATATTTTATTAAAGTATGTAATGTAAGGAAATATTATCAATTGTAGTATTTTTTGGTGACTGAACAATAAGCCCTATAGAATTTAATTTTGTTAATACTGTCAGAGGTGGCTGGGGTGGCGACCCAGCCGGGATGCCCAGGAGGACCGGAGGAGGGTTTGCACCTTCCCCAGACCATCTGGGGGCGACTGCCCTGGTTCCTGAATGGGGCATCACCCACCATATACACACGTTTAATTATTAACAATATACATTATTTAAATGAAGTTAAAAATACATCTGTATAATGTAATATACATACTTTACTGCATTTTGTCTTAAAAATGATTATCAGGAGCTCCAAGAAGATAGCGCTTGGAAATCTAAATTAACTTAGAAGACAGTCGTCATCATATGTAAATATGCGCTCTCTTCTATTGAACTGAATTGAATTCCTTTATTGTTATTGTAATGTACAATGAGATTCCATATACAAATCCTCCATAAACTTTTCTTCCTACAAAATGATAAAATAATAATAATAATAATACAATAAAAATCAATGAATAATATATAATATGAAAGCATAAGTGGCTGAGGTTGTGCAATATTACAACTGTAGTGCAAGTTTACAGTGAGTTACTTATCTTATTTATAAGTTGAAACAGTTCTTACAGGAGCACTTGATGAATTGACTGAGTGCGTTTAGAGCACTTGGGATGAAACTGTTTCTAAACCGCGAGGTCCCTACAGGAAAGACTCTAAAGTGTTTGCTGTATGGGAGAAGTGCAAATAGACTGTGCACATGGCTGAGGCAGTGTGTGCTCGAAGCTGTATGCCGATTATTCTCTCTGCTCTTGAAACAATCTGCCGTAGAGCTTTCCGATCAGCTGCTGTAGAGTGTGATTCCCCACTCGGATACAGTGGGTTAAATATACTCTGAGTGGTACACGCTAAAGCAGTTATGGTATTTGGAATAGTTTGGCCATTCCATGCATCATTATATTGTTACAAGTTGATTGCAATCAGATGCCTTAAACTAAAAAACAATATGCTGTTAATTTCAGTGTATTTGATAAACCCACGTCAGGGATGTGAATCTATACTAATAAAAGGCAAAGCCCTCACTGACTGACTGACTCACTCACTCACTCACCTCAGTGACTCATCACTAATTCTCCAACTTCCCGTGTGGGTGGAAGGCTGAAATTTGGCAGGTTCATTCCTTACAGCTTCCTTACAAAAGTTGGAGAGGTTTCAATTTCGAAATCATACGTGTAATGGTCATAACTGGAAGCTGTTTTTCTCCATTTACTGTAATGGAGTTGAGCTCGAAAGCCGTGGGGAGTTTTGTGTGACATCATCACGCCTCCCACGTAATCACGCAGTACGTAGAAAACCAGGAAGAGCTCCAAAAAGCGCTGAAGAAAACATGCATTATATAATTGAGAAAGCAGCGAAACAATAAGAAGCGAGCGACTGACATATACAACCATATTCATGAGTGCTGCTACTTCGGAAAAAAGCACGGTGTAAACCTAAAGTTTAAATTAAGTTCATAGACAGGCTGCCGCTGGCATTTGTAATTTAATGCCTGCCCATATAAGGCTGTCCGTCAGCGGCAATCCAATAAAAACACTGCCGATAAATATTCACGGGTGAAGGACTGTGCTTATGCAGAGGAAGATGAGATGGTCAGGGTGGTGTTTGGCACAGACTCAGCGAAACTGCGAGAGAAATTTTTAAGTGCCGGGTCTTACATAACATTAAATACAGCCGTGGACACGACATGGCACCAGCACAGCTGGGAAACTTCGATGCATGTACAGCGAGCGGCTCATGTGAACTGACGCAATGCACAGACAGAAAGCAACAGTTCCAAAGAGCGCTGAACAAAAACCGAATTACACAATTAAGAAGGCAGCAAAAAAATATGAAGCGTCTGATACATACAAGCATATTCATAAGTGCAGCTACTGCGGAAACAAAGCACACGGTAGAAAAAGTCAATGTCTCGCTAAAGGAAGACAGTGTAAAAAAAAACCCGTGCATGCAGTGTGTCAGGTCTCATATAAAGAAGAAGACGAGTGTTTATTGATGCAGTAAGAAATGAATCGATGAATGAAACCTGTTATCTTTACAATGATTGACAAACATAGAATGTAACTTTAACACAACACATCCTACAAATACGAACCTGATTGAAAGAAATAATGATAATCAAATCCTTGATGACAGCAACACTCAATAACACTAACAAAACAATTACTGTGTATTGACAATCATGTTACGTTATTTTTAAAATGTTCCCTTTTCTTTTTCATAACTTCTTTAACACACTACTTCTCCATGATACGCGGGTATATATATATATGTATATATATACCCCGATCTACATACTCGAATAATGGATACTTTATTCGCCATCAATGATTGTTTTGGTAAAACCATACTCAGTGTATTAATTAGATGAACAGTAAAAAAAGTAAGAGCGAGGGGAGGGTGACTTATTGAGGCACGCAGGCAAAACCACAATAGCACGCGGTACTGTAGTGCGCGTCAACTCGATCTGAATTGCGCGATCACATTCGAAAAAATATATCTTTTCAAGTTCTATTTAGTCCATATGTGTCAAACTCAAGGGCGGGCCACATCCGCCCGTGTAATTATATCCGCCCGAGATCATTTTATATACTGTATTATTGTTATTAATGGCCCAGGGATATGAAGCACTGGTAACACAATAAACTACAGATCCCATAATGCAGCGCTTCAGCTGCCTTGTGAACACTTACTGCGTTAATCAAGTCTAGCTTATGATGCTGCAAGTTATTGCAAAGCTAGCCTACACGATGCCGAAGAGAAAAGTTGATTCTGAAAATAGAGCCTTTAAAAACCGATGGGAGGCTGAGTATATGTTTACTGACATTGCCGGTAAACCCGTGTGTCTCATTTGTGGAGCTAATGTGGCTGTAATTACAGAATTTAATCTAAGACGGCACTATGAGACAAAACATCAGGATAACCTGAAAGACCTGAATGCAATGCAGAAGATACAGGAAGCAGAAGAGTTAAAGAAGAATCTGATACTTCAGCAGACGTTTTTACCCGTGCACAATCACAAAGTAATTTCAAGTGAAGCTGCTTTTATGGGAGACACAAATGCACCAGTGCGACTTGCCCCACTTTCCCTGTTGCCAAGTAATGTTGAACCAAGTTGGCACAACAGTGTTCCCAAATACGCACTTTGCTGATAAACTGAGCGCACTGCGCACTGAGTTCGCATGGCGCTTTGGTGACTTTGAAGAACAAAAAAAGAATTTTGAGTTGTTTCGCAACCCATTTGCCGTCGATGTGGAAACTGCACCTGTGCAGATTCAGATGGAGGTGATTGAGCTGCAGTGTAATGGCACACTGAAGGCAAAGTACGATACTGCAGGGCCCGCACAGTTTATTCACTACATTCCCGCAGAAATGCTCCACCTCCGTCTACATGCGGCTCGAACCTTGTGCATGTTTGGTACCACATATCTGTGTGAGAAGCTCTTCTCAGTCATGAAGACTAACAAAACAGCACACAGGAATCGCCTCACTGATGAGCACCTGCAGTCCATCCTGAGAATCTCCACAACACAGAACCTCACACCAAACAGAAATGAACTTGTGGACAAAAAAATGATGCCAGGCGTCCAGCTCTGATAAAATGACATATGAGCAAAGACAACTGAATGATTTGATTTGTTATTGCTGAAAAGAACACATTTTATTTATATTTCCAGGTTTTGTTATGCACCATGTTCATATTTGAATTTGTATAATTTTGACAGGATATATTTTTATGGAGAGCAAAATCTTTTGGGATATTTAAAATTTAAGTTTATTTTTTATATAAAATTACATAAGAGTAAAGAAATTTGAATGTTTCTTCTTTTAACGTTTACTTTATTTCTAACTTGTATAATTTAGACAGGATATATTTTTATGGAGAGCAAAATATTATAAGTTATTTAAGGTTTGAGTTGATTTATTCCGGAATAATATTCCTGTCTGTTTTTATTCATATTTATGTTCAAAAAAGTTAAGTTTTAAAAGTTTTAAAGTTTTAAAAGTTTAGTTTTAGTGTGTTCAATAAATGTTTATCCTGTTCGGCCCGCGACCTAAAGTGTGTTTTGGATTTTGGCCCCCTGTGCAATTGAGTTTGACACCCCTGATTTAGTCGACACAAATATCTTTGGTTGGAATGTAAGGCGAATTTACTCTTTACATTTGTATGGTGTAGAAAAATTTATGCAATGATGCCTACATTAACTTACATTCCTACCAAAGATATTTCTGTCGACTAAATAAAAATTCCATCCATCCATCCATTTTCTAACCCGCTGAATCAGTCTGCTGAAGCCCTTCTATTTAAAATTTAAATAGAACTTGAACAGATACGATAGTTCATAATATCCACGCAGACTTGCACGTAAGAGCGGGAGTCATCCGTTTTAACAAACAGCGTATTGCACTGAAACGAAATAGCCTGCCCGTTTAATTATTTAGGAATGGATAAATTAATTGAGATTTTGTACAAATAATGTTTTTCATTTTTCTTCTGATGGATTCTGCCACCCGCAGCAACAGTTGCTTGCACCCCAAAGAGTGTATGTATATATATATATATATATATATATATATATATATATATATATATATATATATATATATATATATATATATATATGTATGTATATGTATATATATATGTTTATATGTGTGTGTGTGTGTGTATATATATATATATATATATATATATATATTTATATATATCTATACTAATAAAAGGCAAAGCCCTCACTCACTCACTCACTCACTCACTCACTCACTCATCACTAATTCTCCAACTTCCCGTGTAGGTAGAAGGCTGAAATTTGGCAGGCTCATTCCTTACAGCTTACTTACAAAAGTTGGACAGGTTTCATTTCGAAATTCTACGCCTAATGGTCATAACTGGAAGGTATTTTTCTCCATTAACTGTAATGGAGTAGAGCTGCAAAGACGTGGGGCGGAGTTTCGTGTGACATCATCACGCCTCCCACGTAATCGCGTGAACTGACTGTCAACGCAGTGCGTAGAAAACCAGGAAGACCTACAAAAAGCGCTTAAGAAAACATGCATTATATAATTGAGAAGGCAGCGAAACAATAAGAAGCGAGCGAGTGGCATATACTACCATATTCATGAGTGCTGCTACCTCGGAAAGAAAGCAAGGTGTAAACCTAAACTTTAAATTAAGTTCATAGACAGGCTACGCTGGCGTTTCACATGCCCACAGGTAATGCGGGATACAAGTTTAATGAGAGGACGAGGATATAAACGAGAGTTTTGATCACTTTGTAACTAAGTTAAAATTGCAGGTGAAGGGGTGTGCTTATGCAAATTCGAGAGACTGTGTTTGTGGGGATTGACAGTTAAGGCGGGTGGGGAGTCACGTCATCATCTCCTCTCCCACCTCATTTCGCTCTGAGCTGAGCTCCGCGGCTAACGCCGTCATCCGAAGCAACTTGTCAGACTGCCACCAAATACTCACAGAAAAATCCACAAGTTAATACACACGCTGTCTCTAGAGTTTCTCCACACTGAATCCTCCAGGCACTACTTACAAAAGGTCACATTGACAATCGTGTTACGCTATTTTTAAAATCTTTCCTTTTCTTAGCACAAGCACAGCTGAGAAGCTTGATGCATGTGCTCCATAACGCGTTGAAAAATAATGCATTTAATCACACTTTGCATTACAAGCAAAGGGAGCTTTTGTCAATGCATGATTTCCTGGTACACCGATTACATTGATCAGCGCATCCCGATTCATTTTACCCTCGCACCACCTTAGTTTGAGAAGAAGTATGAAAAATATGAGGTTAACACAGAAAAACAGATCACCAATTCAAGCTTTATGAATAATCGATTAAGCCATCAATAATTGTTTTGGTAAAGCCATCCTCCTTCCATTTTATAATTTTTCCGCCACTAGCCATGATTAAATGAACGGTAAAAAGTAAGAGCGAGGTGACTTATTTAGGCAGGAATATATATGATAGCAACACTCATGACAATGTCAATCATGTTACGTTATTATTAAAATGTTTCCTTTTCTTTTTCATTACTTCTTTAACACACTACTTCTCCGCTGTAGGCGGGTATTTTGCTATATATATAATATATGAATTACCTCCAAAGAGCGCTGAGACTTTTGATATCATGAACGTGTGTACAAAAGGGGTCTCCTGCCCAGCAAAAGTCGAGCAGCCAGCGCGTGCATAGCTGTGCCGGCCTTTGAGACGCTGACTGCGCTTCTGCCTTAAGTCAAAGTGAGCACTTTTAATTTTTTTCATTCGCCCCCTGAGCTATAGCCCAGACAAGTGCAAACACAGGACCCCTTTTCTACACCACGGCAAAATAATATTAAGGCGATTCACACTTTCTTTTGCACGTATACGATTATCAGGTCCTCAGCTCGGATTATGAACACACGCATACGAGTGGAGGACTCACAGTGCCATCACAGCCGATTAATGGCGGGACGTCTCACCAGTCTACACAAGACCCACCGCGACTGTCCTCAAAAGGCGATCATAACGTCAGCAAACACATCTCTCTATACTATATAAAAGAAAAAGGCAACTTTCCTTTCTTTACACCTTTTTTCCTTTTATCCCAAACCAAAGCCTTTCTCTCTTAACACGGCAGAGGACACAAAAATAATTTTCTTTAATTGCCGGTAAGGCACATTACCAGAGGCACAAATTTGAACGTTCACATAGAAAATGTAATTTCTATACCACAGCCGTCGTGTAGCGCCTTTCAAAAGGGATCTACTACCGAGAGATGATCCATATACATTTTAGCTGCTGTTAGTTACTTACCTGTTTTGTTACACAGTCTTTAAAATGTAGTTTACCCAAACCACTCCAGTAGTGCTCAATGTACCTGTACTTCTTAAAGCGTTAATGTTTTACTGTTTAATAACTTATAGGCTATATTTCATTATTTTTCCCTTGCACTCAGTGACCAAAGCTATACACACACATATAGACACATACAAACATACACACAAGTATATGTATGTGTATATATATGTATGTATGTGTATATATATATATAAAACCCCTATCTAGATTATATATATATATATACACACACACACACACACACACACACACATACATACATACATATATATAATTTGTGTGTGTAGATATGTATATAGATATGTAGATATGAAGATATGTATGTGTATATATATATATATATGTATATTATATATATGTATGTATGTATGTGTGTGTGTATATATATATATGACAGCAGCAATCCAAGCTGTGAGAAAACAGTAAAAAGGAGGCGTGTCAGACGTCGTGGTACATTTTCTGATGCAGCTACGAAAACAACTTTGTGACACTGCCACCAAATACACAAAACAATTACTTTGACAATCATGTTACATTATTTTTAAAAAGTTTCCTTTTCTTTCTCTTTCCTTCTTTAACACACTACTTCTCCGCTGCCAAGCGCGGGTATTTTGCTATATATTTATATATATATATATATATATATATATATATATATATATATATATATATATATATATATATATATATATATATATATATATATATATATAGATAGATAGATAGATAGATAGATAGATAGAGATATATATAGATAGATATGAGAACAACATAGATAGATAGATAGATAGATATGAGAACAACACTCATATCAATGACAAAACAATTACATTAACAATCATGTTACGTTATTTTTAAATTTTTCCTTTTCTTTTTCGTACCTTCTTTAAAACACTACTTCTCCGCTGCGAAGCGCGGGTATTCTGCTAGTATATATATATATGACAGCAACACTCATCACTCACAACAGTGACAAAACAATTACATTGACAATCATGTTACGTTATTTTCAAAATGTTTCCTTTTCTTTTTCATTACTTCTTTAACACACTACTTCTCCACTGCAAAGCGCGGGTATTTTGCTAGTGACTTTATATATTCAAGTTTTGACTTTATATATTCTGGCCTTGACTTTATATATTCACAAAATCAATGTATTTGCCTGTTTAGCACCCCATAGTATATGTGTGTGTGTATATATGTACACATGTATGTATGTGTATATATATATATATATATATATATATATATATATATATATATATATACTGTATATATATATATATATATATATATATATACTGCGTGTATATATATATATATATATATATATGCCAGCAACACTCATGACAATGACAAAAGAATTACATTGTCAATCATGTTACGTTATTATTAAAATGTTTCCTTTTCTTTTTACTTTTCCACTGCCAAGCGCGGGTATTTTTCTCTATATATATATATACAAAGTATATAGATATATATACTGCTCAAAAAAATTAAAGGAACACTTTTTAATGAGAGTATAGCATCAAGTCAATGAAATTTCTGGGATACTGATCTGGTCAGTTAAGTAGCAGAGGAGGTTGTTAATCAGTTTCAGCTGCTTTGGTGTTAATGAAATTAACAACAGGTGCAGTACAGGGCAACAATGAGATGGACCCCCAAAACAGGAATAGTTTAACAGGTGGAGGCCACTGACATTTTTCCCTCCTCATCTTTTCGGACTGTTTTTCACTAGTTTCACATTTGGTTACAGTCAGTGTCACTACTGGTACCATGAGTTGATACCTGGACCCTACAGAAGTTGCACAGGTAGTCCAACTTCTCCAGAATGGCACATCAATATGTACCATTGCCAGAAGGTTTGCTGTGTCTTCTAGGACAGTCTCAAGGGCATGGGGGAGATTCTAGGAGACAAGCAGTTACTGTAGAAGAGCTAGACAGGGCCATAGAAGGTTCTTAACCCATTAGCAGGACCGGTATCTGCTTCTTTGGGAAAAGCAGAACAGGATGAGCACTGTCAGAGCCCTACAAAATGACCTCCAATAGGCCACTGGTGTGAATGTCTCTGACCAAACAACCAGAAAGACTTCATGAGGGTGACCCAAGGGCCCCATGTCCTCTAATTGGCCCTGAGCTCACTGCCCAGTAGCATGCAGCTCGATTGGCATTCGCCATAGAATACCAGAATTGGCAGATGCACCACTGGTGCCCTGTGCTTTTCACAGATGAGAGAAGGTTCACCCTGAGCATGTGACAGAAGTGAAAGGGTCTGGAGAAGCCATGGAGAACATTATGCTGCCTGTAACATCATTCAGCATGAGCAGTTTGGTGGTGGGTTAATGATTGTCTGGGGAGGCATATCCATGGAGGGTCACACAGACCGCTACAGGCTTGACAAAGGCACCTTGGTTGCCATTAGTATCAGGATGAAATCCTTGGACCCATTGTCAGACCCTATGCTGGTGCAGTGGCTCCTGGTGCACGACAATTCCTGGCCTCATGTGGTGAGAGTATGCAGGCAGTTCCTGGAGGATGAAGGAATTGATACCATTGACTGGCCTCCACACTTTCCTGACCTAAATCCAATAGAACACCTCTGGGACATTATGTTTTGGTCCATCCAATGCCACCAGGTTGCACCTCAGACTGTCCAGGAGCTCAGTGATGCCCTGGTCCAGATCTGGGAGGAGATCCCCACAACACCATCTGTCATCTCATTAGAAGCATGCACCGATGTTGTCAGGCATGTATACAAGAACACAGGGGCCATACAAAGTGCTGCGTACAATTTTGAGTTGCTGCAATTAAATTTTGGCAAAATGGACTAGCCTGCCACATAATTTTTTCACTTTGATTTTGGGGCGTCTTTGAATTCAGGGCTCTGTAGGTTGATCATTTTCATTTCCATCAAACGATGTGGCATCCTTTCGTTCCCAACACATTACCCAGTCTATATCAGTATAGATATCCAGGAGGAATTCTTTTTCCCATTGAGATCTGATGTGTTTTCAAAGTGTTCCTTTAATTTTTTGAGCAGTTATATATATATATATATATATATATATATATATATATATATATATATATATATAGAGATAGATAGGAGAACAACACTCATATCAATGACAAACCAATTACATTAACAATCATGTTACGTTATTTTTAAAATTTTTCCTTTTCTTTTTCATAACTTCTTTAACACACTACTTCTCCGCTGTGAAGCGCGGGTATTCTGCTAGTCTAAAAAATAAAGGGAAACCACATATGAACAGTGGCACTACTTTGACACTGGGGGCTACCAGTTTGCAAAACCGTGCCAAAAACGTGTGTATGCAGTGGTTTGACCTGCCGTGAAAATGTGCGTGACTTTATGCCAAATTTAGTTTTTATACATTGCGATGTGAGCTTGAAAACGTCCCTTCTACATATGTTCTGGGGGAGCAACCATGGACTCCTCAGTACCTCCCCTGGGATGCTTGGTGGCAGGCTCCCTGGCTGAGGATGGTGCCTCAGCTTCCCGCAGGGCTCCATGGGAGATGGAGTTCTCCACAGCCCTGTTGGCATCTGGGGTGGTAGCCAGGGGATGCTGCATGGGTCCCTGAGCCGGCCTGGACAACTCTACAACCCAGCTCGGAAGTGCAATCAGAAACAGGTGATCAAGCACCTGGAGCATTTCCGGGTGGGCTATAAAAAGGGCCAGCAACCACTACTCTGAGCCAGAATCGGGAGGAAGAGGACGAGGTTGCCAGGGAGGAGTGGTGGTTTGAAACGGGAGTGTTATTGTGGTTTGCTGAAACTGATTTGGGACTGTGTTTTGGTTGGGAAGATGTGCCCTCCAGCTGAAGAAAAATAAAAAGTCTTTGTGTTTTTACATGTGCCTCCGAGTGAGTCTGTGCCAGGTCAGGCGCAATACAGCATCTAGTTCACAGTGCGTATGCACCATTTATACATGAGGCCCCTGGTTATGCAGGAGCTTAGTGTAAAAGGATTGGAAAGGTATTGGAATCAGGCACTTAAGTTACATGAAATCAATGATGGGTATTAGCCTTAAAAATCAGATTGAAGCATCCCTACACATAAGTGATATTCTCAATTGTTGAAAATCACCAGCGATGACACCAAAGTGTATGTCACTGTAGGTCTCAAAGCAGTAGCTCTTCAAATTATAAGCACAATAGATAAGTGCTTTGAGTGTGGCCATCTAAAAGTGAGGTGCTAAGCCTGGAGGAAAAAATGCACAAGTTAATCTGAGATCTTGATTCCATGTTTAACTCATTAATTTATTTCTGTACTTGGTGATGTTATTGCTCGCCACTGCGAAAAAGAAAAAAAAACAAAAAAAAACCTGATACTACCTTGCATTTCCATTTTAGCCTGCAAAAAGCATATATCCATCCATCCATTTTCTAACCCGCTGAATCCGAATACAGGGTCACGGGGGTCTGCTGGAGCCAATCCCAGCCAACACAGGGCACAAGGCAGGAACCAATCCTGGGCAGGGTGCCAACCCACCGCAGAAAAAGCATATATATTATTAAACAATTTTACTTTTATCTTAATATAGACCAATAAAATAAATTAGAGCATTGTAGAAAGCAGAGGACAGATTTGTACGAATGCTTTCTCTTTACTGAATTGTTTTATGCTGCTTTTAATTTTATTATCGTAACCTAAGTAGAATGTCAAAATGAAGCCATGCTTACACCATCATGCTAATGGGATCAGATTTCAATTTTTGCACATATCTGACACATATCAGATTCAGGTATAAACACACAAAACTACATGGTATCTGAGTTCTGAAAGCAAACACAGATTGATTTTTTATGTGGCACTAAATTCCAATCAAACATATCTGATCAGAATTTAAACATTCAGAGTTTTGCTGAATGATGCAACTTCATTTAATCATTTTTATGCATAATGTGACATGTTAAAACATTCATAATGGACAATGTGAGATTGTGCTGAATAAGCATACTTAGAAAATACACCCAGCTTCTAAAACATAGAGTTTTAGCACCTGCAGGAAAAATTATGCAGGGATCCATGTTTATACCTTAAACTGTGTCACAACACATGTGCATATTTTAATTAGCACTAAGATGGAAATAGTGTGACACAGACACTGAATGTGCAAGTTTATATAATTTTCAGAAGAATAACCTTCCTAATGTTATGGCTACAGGAAACACCTCATAAAGTAACAGTTACTGAAACCAGGCACGGCTGGTCCGGTGCTGTTTTTGGAGTTGCATTCACTCTCCCAGCATTCCTGATCACCTTCCAGAATCTTGTGTTGTGTCTCTCTCCATGATCCCCCCTTATCTTCTGCAAGGCACTATTTTTCCAGTGCCCTGAGAGACTTTGCTTGCCTTCTTGATTCTTCCCAGATTCAAACACACAGTAATCTAGGAAAGACATTTGTCCTGTTGACATTCAATGCTGAGATTTTTTAGGATTTAATTGTTACTAATATTTTAGCAAAAAATGCACACCTTTTGCACATTTTGACCATACAAATAGATAATGGATATGTGAATTATGCGACACATGAGAATTCAAATTTAACATGAGATTACATTTTTTTTCGGTCACCACAACAACGTACTTGGGGTAAATCTCTCTATTATAAAAGGAAATCCTGGGATGAGACTTTCTCTGAGATAATTTCAACTCCCATTTGAGATAATTTCAGGTCCCGCAAGACAAGACTTTTTGCCAAGAGATTTTGACAAGTCCCGCCCTCCTTGCAAACATTTACACCCACGCCCACAGTCCAATCACTTTTCATTTGTGTGAATGCTATTGTCAGGCACAGTTCCTGCTTTCTTAGCTCCAAGTGGGGTCGGAAATAAAAGACAAACAGTAGAAGACAAAGTAGAATGTCGTAAAGAGGTTCAAAAACGCTGGCACGATACACATGCAGAACAGGTTAGAGATTATGAAAGTACTAAAATTCGAAAGTCTGAAAAAAACTGATAGTAAAGATCACATTAGTGCTAACAAACGGAAATTATTACTCTGTGAAATAACGGAACAGAGAAAAGAGATAGAATACAGGTATATGGACATAGGTAATATGACAGAAGTACCGTATATCTTCCAATAGTAGCCCCGGCGTTTATTCAAAAAATTATTCGGATGGCCCGGCGTTTAAAAGAGACCGGCAGTTGTTGGATACCGGCTACTATTTGCCTCGCAGACGGAATGGTGATGGGTAAACAGGGTTCATTTGGCAGTAAAATACGGTATGGTACCGTATTTACGGTCACTAAATATAGGCAACAACACCGGATGAACATTTCAGGATTTAATGAAATTATCAGTACAGCAGTACGGTCTTATTAAAGCAGTATACAGTACGGTACTATCGTAAGCATGAAAAACAGGTACGGTAGACGTCAACTTTCTTGCCGATGATGCCACCAACACTGGCCTACACCAGTCTGAATTTCACACGAAAGCGCTCATCAGCCCGACAAGTCCCCTGCGGAACATAAGGAAATGCAATAAGCTCCAAACTCACGCATATACCGGTACGTATACATTACGACATAAGACTGGATAAGATACAATAAAGTACAGTACTTACCATCTACTCGTCGAATAGGTAATGATTGCTTCGATATTTGTCAGTTCTTCTTCATCTTCCTCTTCTTGTGATGGCAATACAGGTACTCCCATTGCTTGTTGTCACGCAGTAATCAGTTTTATTAGGATTAACATGTCGAAGATGGCATTTTCATGTTCTTCCCGCCACCTCTGCCCTCCCTGTGGGGTTATGATTGACGTGGAGACGAAAGGGCAAAATGTACACAAAGAAATTTCTTTTTGACTTTCTGGCTTCCTCGATAGCATCCGACGACAAAATATTTTTGACACGAAAAGGTACTTACCGTATGATTCACTGCAGGAGGGCGGTAGCCCAGGTGGTACGAAAAGAGGATTAGTGTACGAAAAAGGCGGTGGGTCATTGGAGATCAACATTTACTACAGACCGGCGCTTAAAGGAGACCGGCTACTATTAGAGACTGGCGTCTATTTGTCGCGACATCTCTTCAAACCCGGCGTTTATTGGAAACTGGTGTCAATAAGAAGCCAGCCACTACTAGAAGATATACGGTATGTAGATATTGTTTGGCTTTAGAGACTTGTATATCTAATTTGTGTTGCCTTCAGGGAAAAGTAGTGTTTCTTCCCAATGAAGAGGTGTATCCGCGAGAAATAAAAGATTTGTTGTTTGGTGAAAGTGAAATCCACATACGTGAGAGGCAGAGACGCAAGCAGGGGGCGAAGCCATCTAGTAATTTATAAAAATATCACTTTTGGGTGAAGTATCCCTTTAAGAATATTTTAAAACAACTCACACATATACTGTAGAGTTGCAAGGATGCAAAGCACATTCAAGAAACATTGATGACAAAGCAGTAAACAACTCAAACACACACACAACACACATTCACACCAGGTATATAAGCCAACTACCAGTAACTTAACAAGCATATCTTGCTAGGGCCAGTCACAACACAAAAGCACACTCAATCATATCGGGCAAATTTAGAATTGCCAATAAGTTCCACATCTTTGGAATATGAAAGGAAACATTTGGGGGAAAAAATTCTACAAATAATTTTATCACAAGCAATTCTAGGTATCTCTCCTAACATAAAATCCTCACTTATTTGTGAAAGAATATTTGAGATTAATAAAAATGCAAAAATATCAGGCTAGTCACAAATCCTGGATTACTATATTTGTGCAACAGACTACTAAACTTTGATGTTAAAGACTTGTGTGCCTCAGGGTTTGACTGCATTTCCAAAGGGGCACAACACAATTTCATTTCAGCCTTTTAGTTTTTCTTTCAAATAGATGACACCTGGCACCTGTCCAGGGCTGGTATTTGTCTTAGACCTGACAGCGTTGGGATAGGCTGAGAAACTTTAACTAATTTCTCGGCTTCAATAATAAATGGATGAAACAATGCAGATATTATCATGAAAGTATCCATCTTGGAAAACTTGGAGAATGGTGTATTTGCTGTTTAATAGATTGTGTATAGGGTGTGTTGTACTGTGATGGACTGGCGACCTGTCCAGTGTTTTTTACTGCCTTGCACCATGTGCTAGCTTGGACAGGCTACAGAAGAACCCCACAAAACTTTTTAGGACTAAGTGGGTTATAAAAATGAATGACTGACTGGGTAGGTTTGTTCACCCTTTTTTTTTCTAAGGACTGAAATACAAATTTATTTCATTTGAGAGTTACTTGAATGAAATGGAATGGATGGGGGTAGGAACCCATGAAGAAAAATAGGCTTTTAAGACAATACTTTCTTTTTCAAAACCTGCAACATCTGATAAAGTGTTCAGAAGGGGAAGACATAATAGAACGTATTAGGCAATGTTACAAACTGAAGGTGTGCGTTTCAACAAACACACATCCATCATATCTATATATATATAATTCACTAAGGGCACGCATGACAAAGAGCCTCGCCCGCCAACTCTAACCCTCCTCCCGCATCATGGGATACGTGCGACAGAGCCCCGCCCACCAACTATATCCCTCCTCCTGCGTCCACCGTTGCTCTCGAGGCATGTGCACTGCCTGATCATGTGCCCACACACAACAACTCACCAAACACAGCCTCAGTCACTTTCCTACAGTCCACATGACAGAGACGCACACACGGGCGCGTGAGAGAGAGACACACACGCACAGGCACACGAAAGAGACACAAACACACACAGGCACGTGTGTGCATTGTTGCAATGCTACTTTTCTTGGTTTTTTATTAAATTAAGGATTTTTCAAATGTTCATTTTTTCCCTGTGCTTAAAACTCATTAAAAAAAAGTGTTTTTTGAGAGCAGTTCGTAGCGCTATAGTGCAAACTTTTGCAGTGTTAGTTTTCTCTGTTGTTCAAGGTTCTCTCAGTGTTATTCAATGTTTTTACATTTACTTTATTATTACAATATGCATTCTATGGTGTAATTAACTATATTTGTGCTTAAAAACTTAAAAAAATATACATTTACATTCAGTTTGAATGGTCTGGAACGGATTAATTGTAATTACATACAATCCTATGGGGGAAATTACTTCGGTTCATGACCAAATTGGTTTACGACCAGAGTTTTGGAACAAATTATGGTCGTGAACCGAGGTTCCACTGTATATACCAAGTTGCCCGACCATGGGGTACACTCGGCAGAGCCCCGACCGCCCACTCTAACCCTCCTCCCGCATCATGGGGAACTCACGACAGAGCCCCGCCCGCCAACTCTCACCCTCCTCCCACGTCCACCCTCGCTCTCGAGGCATGCGCACAGCTTGCTCATGTGCCCGCCCCCAACACGTCACCAAACAAATCCTCACTTGCTTTGGTCTGTGCTACAGTCCACATGCAGCTGTGAGCCACGTTGACTGTTCATGTTGATAATTATGTGGCCTATGCTACGCTGCGGGTTGGCTAGTATATATAAAAGACAGTACTCTTTCCCCCACACTTACTTTATGTAAGTTTTGAAATCATGGCAGACTAAAACTAAATGAATGTCAGCACAGGATTCCTTCTTCCTTTGACTGGCAACCAATAGTTCAATATACAGCACAAAGAATGTTTAAAGCTGCTAAAATCATATATATAAAAGAAACGGTATTGCCACTATATTAAAAAAAAGTGTTATTGGGTCCTGGAGACATAAATCGCAGATAGTTCAAGATTCAAAAAATAATTTTCTGACCCAATCCAGTGAATTAAACAAATGTGCTTTATGGTTATGGGTTTTCTCTCAATTGTCCACTATAATTGATTGTTTAGCAACGTGAGAGCACTCTAATAAATCATTCATTTTTTTTATTGAAAGACACATTGTTACAAACCTGAAGTTGCAAGAAAATTATATCAAACTGAAGTTCAGAGCAGATTCCTTAATCACAGCTTTCATTCTTAGTTAAGTTTACAAACCTATATCAGAAACAGGTGTAAATTAATACAAATTATTTTGCCAAGTGAATTTTATATTCACATAATTGTGTTATAGAAATTTCAAAAACATTTTCTGTATTTGATTATATTGGGTACATTTTATACCATGAGAATTCATTCTTGATTCTTTAACCTTAAGTAAGATCTAATAATCATTCATTGGATTAACATTTAAAAAAAAACTCCCTCCAATTAATGCAAATTTTCATCCTTACATTCATGCATTTTTCATCCTGTCAGCTCAGTTAGTGGTGTGGGATCCAGTGACTACACCAAATATAGTTGTCACCTGGCAGGAACCAGCCTTGGACAGAGTACCAGTCCACTGCAGAATACTCATGTGTACCAGGTCAACTAAAAGTATACAATATCTTTCTTTGGGATGTAGGAGAAAAACCGACACAAGCACTGAGGGGAGGTCCAAACTTTACAGTGCCTGGGCAAGGATTCAAACCAAATTATTATTTTCACATCCTTTGATTTGGTACTACAGTATCATTTCCATTCACAATTAACAATTAGTTATGCATTAAACGCTTATTTCTAGGAAGTGATTTGTGGGTAACATCTAGAAGAATCTAGTAAATAAATAAATCAATGTAATTATTTCTGTAGTAAAAGAAAGTCATGACACACAACCACCCCCTTTTAAAAGATAATTATTGAATTTAACATTTATATTTTGAAGTAGCCAGCACTGGTTGATTTGATCTCATTCCTATTAAGAAGTCATTATTGAAAAGCTAAATAAATAGATTACTTTAGGATTTTTTGATTTGGTATATATTGATTCAAATATAAGACAAGTGTTGATCAACTAACCACTAAGTACAAATCTTATATGTAACAAGGTTTAAACTAAAGTGTTTAATTTTAAATACACTTAAAATGAATAGCGACTCTCTAAGGTGTATCTGAATTAAGCAAACTTTTAAATTAAACATGGACCTTTTGCAAGTCCTGCTCTGCTTACTATTTCAAATTAACAGAAGAGAATATTAACAACCTTCATGTTTCATTACAATAATTTCCTCACCTCATAACTACAAAATATGAAATTCCATTATTATTTTCTAAAGTGCATCCAATAATAAAACTGTTAATCACTTGAAGTAAGTGTACTGCTTATAATGAATGCAATTATAAAGATGCTACATAATGAAATAAAGTATTATTTTTAATACATCCTTATATAATGACTTCATCAATGATCCCTTTAAGTTGATATTTAGAAGATATTATTGTGGTATTGACTGATTTCAAACATGCCATTTATTTCTAAATGTTTAGAGAAAATTAAATTTTTCTGCTGATGCTTCATCCAGATTTTGTGCTTTGTGCCATGATGTTGATGGGTTAGGATTTAATCCCAGACACCTTGGATGGATGTACATTGTTTATGAACGATTGTTGCCCTGCTTTCCCCACATCTGGCAGTAGTAATAAAAGCAGCAGGTGTAGTAGTAGTAGTACTGCTATGTACAGTGCCCTCCAAAATGTCTGGACAAAGACAAGGTTTTCCTTGAGTTGCACCACAGTTTAAAATTACAAATTAAACAATTCAGATGTGATTAATGTGCACATTACAGACTTTAATTTAAGAGTAGTTGCATATATTTTAGTCAAACTATGTTGAAATGACAACACTTTTTCTACATGGCCTCCCCATTTCAGGGCACCATTATGTTCTGAATACATGGCGTCACATGTGTTTATGATTACTCAAGTGTGTTTCATTGCTAACAATGGCATGAGTAAAGTATATTAAAGCAGTCATATTTAATACTTTGTTGCATTATTTGATTTGTCATCATAAACTGTGGAGCAGAAAGGTAAATCAAGTAAAAATGTGCCTGTCCAAAACATTATTGTATGTATATGGTGCAGAAAGAGTATTAACATATTATGTAAACTAACAGCATTGTTACCAACTGTAAGTTCAGGCAAAAGGTAATTAAAATCGCCCAGGTTATCACTGATACTATTCTCTTGTCTAAACAGGACATTCATGAGAACAGATGCCATTTAGTCTCTCCACTGCTCCCCTGATCCAAATCCAGCAAGCAGCATCACAGCATTCAATGCCATACCAGTAGATTTTCAAACAGCTTCTACTCCATGGCTATTAAAGTATCCCATACAATCATCTGTTTGGCCTGTAACTAAGACACTACTAAAAATTAATTTTACTTTCTTGTTACTTCTTGGTTGTTACGCTTCCAAGCAGGCTGGGTTTGAGAGTGTGCCAGGATAATAGACAAAAGCTAAAAAAAAGGGTTAATAATGTAGATATCAAAAAGAATGAGTGTCAAAGACAAAATGTATTTTTATGCCTCCTTTTATTTGCTTCGTTACCATTTTAGTACCGGTACTGAGGTCCAAAAGCTGGTATCAATGCCTAAGTCAAAATTTTAGTACTGATCCAACACTATAGGCCAGTTTTTCTTGAGTCTGTGGATGTAATGCTGGAGAACCATAAAAGACTTAAAGAGTAAACCGGGAGAGATACAGTTCTGCTTGAAAGTTTGTGAACCCTTTAGAATTTTCTATATTTCTGCATAAATATGACCTAAAACATCATCAGATTTTCACTCAAGTCCTGAAAGTAGATAAAGAGAAACCAGTTAAACAAATGAGACAAAAATATTATACTTGATCATTTATTTATTAAGGAAAATGATCGAATATTGCATATTTGTGAGTGGCAAAAGTATGTGAACCTTTGCTTTCAGTATCTGGTGTGGATAATGCCCCAGCTCCCCACCCCAAAAACCCCCCCTTTGTAGCAATAACAGCAACTAAACGTTTCCAGTAACTTTTGATCATTCCTGCACACCGGCTTGGAGGAATTTGGAGGCTTGGAGGATCATTTTCCTCAATAAATAAATGACCAAGTATATTTTTGTCTCATTTGTTTGAGTGGATTCTCTTTATCTACTTTTAGGACTTGAGTGAAAATCTTATGATGTTTTAGGTCATATTTATGCAGAAATACAGAAAACTCTAAAGGGTTCACAAACTTTTAAGCACAACTGTATATGAAACAGAACAGGTCAAAACCGAGAGACTAAAAAGAGCCATAACAACATAGCCAAAACACTGGGTTTTAACAAAGGTTTGTTATTCAAAGCTTAGATAAAGATGCTGTGAAATGGGCAACCTTTTAAAACTTGTCGCTGCAATTACCTGTAGGTTTACGACCTTGGGAGACACACCTTCCTAATGAAAGGAAAAGCTATACTGTACAGGGAACGACAGCAAAATTGTGTCACTCTTCCAAAAACACAAAAGACAGTCGCCAGAACAAACTAGAATCCAAAATATAACAGTGAAGGCTAGCAGATTTATAACAGTTCAGTATGATACATGTTTGATGTTTACAGCTGATTTTTTTTTTTAACATTTGAAATCGGTATATATTTATGCTATTTGTCAATTGTAATAATTTGTGCCTGCTGTGTTGTTCTGGTATGTATAGTAGTGCCCTACATGCTTATGCACCAGATGGACTAGGATAACATACTTTTCATTGTACTACAAAATATAATAACAATAAATTTAACTGAATTATTTAAGATATTTCATGCAATACTGCAATCATTACACTATTAGATCCAAATGCAGCTTTTGGCACATTTAACCATATCATTAAATTGAGCACTCTGTATGAATTAAGTTGTACTGTTAATTTACTTCACGCTTACTATTCTAAAAAGAGCACAGATATTAATGCTTTATTATTCATGCTATTCATAATTAAATATGGTGTCCTTCTCTATACTGCCATTAGGAAATGTCACTTGGAAACATAACACTGATTTCATTTTATACACTGCTAAAAACATATTTCTCAGTAAAACTGAGTCACACTTCTTAAGTTATGTCACTTCTTAACTAAGTCAGGTCTGATACAATATAACTGATGAAACTGGTTCAGAGAATGTTTGGAGTCAGAGACAGGAAAATTAATTCAAGAAAATTCAAGGTCAAAAAACAAGCACTAATCAAAATATAAATTTCTTTTTCTCTCTAGATTGTTCAAGATTTGATTTCTTTTGAAAGGTCATTTCTTTATTTGCACAATGCTCAGATACCACTTAACACATGGTCATGGTTTAAATCAAGTGTATGCCATTAATTACACTTCATGCAGTCCATGGACAACATACAATGCATCCGGAAAGTATTCACAGCGTATCACTTTTTTCACATTTTGTTATGTTACAGCCTTATTCCAAAATGGATTAAATTCATTTTTTTCCTCAAAATTCTACACACAACACCCTATAATAACAACGTGAAAAAAGTTTACTTGAAGTTTTTGCAAATTTAATAAAAATAAAAAAATTGAGAAAGCACATATAAATAAGTATTCACAGCCTTTGCCATGGAGCTCAAAATTGAGCTCAGGTGCATCCTGTTTCCCCTGATCATCCTCGAGATGTTTCTGCACCTTAATTGGAGTCAACCTGTGGTAAATTCAGTTGTTTGGACATGATTTGGAAAGGCACACACCTGTCTATATAAGGTCCCACAGTTGACAGTTCATGTCAGAGCACAAACCAAGCATGAAGTCAAAGGAATTGTCTGTAGACCTCCGAGACAGGATTGTCTCAAGGCACAAATCTGGGGAAGGTTACAGAAAAATTTCTGCTACTTTGAAGGTCCCAATGAGCACAGTGGCCTCCATCATCTGTAAGTGGAAGAAGTTCGAAACCACCAGGACTCTTCCAAGAGCTGGCCGGCCATCTAAACTGAGCGATCAGGGGAGAAGGGCCTTAGTCAGGGAGGTGACCAAGAACTCGATGGTCACTCTGTCAGGGCTCCAGAGGTCCTCTGTGGAGAGAGGAGAACCTTCCAGAAGGACAACCATCACCAGCAGCAATCCACCAATCAGGCCTGTATGGTATAGTGGCCAGACAGAAGCCATTCCTTAGTAAAAGGCACATGGCAGCCCACCTGGAGTTTGCCAAAAGGCACCTGAAGGACTCTCAGACCATGAGAAACAAAATTCTCTGGTCTGATGAGACAAAGATTGAACTCTGTGGTGTGAATGCCATGCATCACGTTTGGGGGAAACCAGGCACCGCTCATCACCAGGCCAATACCATCCCTACAGTGAAGCATGGTGGTGGCAGCATCATGCTGTGGGGATGTTTTTCAGCGGCAGGAACTGGGAGACTAGTCAGGATAAAGGGAAAGATGACGGCAGCAATGTACAGAGACATTCTGGATGAAAACCTGCTCCAGAGTGCTCTTGACCTCAGACTGTAGCGACAGTTCATCTTTCAGCAGGACAACGACCCTGAGCACACAACCAAGATATCAAAGAAGTGGCTTCAGGACAACTTTGTGAATGTCCTTGATCCAACCTGATGGAGCTTGAGAGGTGCTGCAAAGAGGAATGGGCAAAACTGGCCAAGGATAGGTGTGCCAAGCTTGTGGCATCATATTCAAAAAGACTTGAGGCTGTAATTGCTGCCAAAGGTGCATCGACAAAGTATTGAGCAAAGGCTGTGAATACTTATGTACATGTGATTTCTCAGTTTTTTAATTTTTAATAAGTTTGCAAAAACCTCAAGTAAACTTTTTTCACGTTGTCATTATGGGAACGAATTTAATCCATTTTGGAATAAGGCTGTAACATAACAAATTGTGGAAAAAGTGATGCGCTGTGAATACTTTCCAGATGCACTGTACCTTGCAATGTGCAGGGCCAGAGCAACAAAACTAAAAGTTGAAAAGAAATAAAAAAAAAAACAAAAATAGCAAATAAAATAAAACAATATTGCTTAAATTCTGACATGCTGATAGAGAAGTGAAAGAAAACTTAAGCCCTTTTAATAGAATGGGTTGTGCTACAGCAGCGACAACCATTGTAACATGGCTGAAATAATCCAAAATTTTGATGTTACCTTAAGCATCTAAGCTGTCTATACCATTTACCTAACCTCCTGCTACTTTACTGAATCATCTTCAAATAATTAACCTATTTAACAACAATTGTTTTTAAAGATTAAACACTGTCTACTTTCTAACCTTGCTAATTGTAGTAGCAATAATAGTATTGTCAAATACACAAGTTACAGTGAAATGTGTACTTACTAATCGGACCATCATTTGATGCATCTCCACTCTCTGATGCCATAGAATCATAACGGCTCTCAAGCGGCAAAATGATAGAACAGCTATAATTAAATTCAGTTCAAATTAAAATTGGAAGAGAGTTGAATAACCAGAATCCTCTCACACAGTTAACAGAGCCCAGGCTTTATTTTATAACAGTTCAGATAAAGAGGAAATGTCAGTCAGAGTGGGTGTGCACGTGTGAAGTTCTGGTTCTGCCACTAGAACCTTTGATTCACATCACCGGGGAGTGTCTGACTGATCAAAACTGAAAGGCACCCTAAACATCCTGCCATTGATTCTAAAGGTTTGATGAAATTCAATAGCATGGTGCTCTGTTTTTTAATTGAGAGTACTAATAATTGTAAACCTGCTTTGAACAGTCCATTAGACATGATGAAATGTATTCTAATTAAATTACCATATAATTTCAGCTCTTGGAATTTTCTTTTGTTGATGGTTGATTTTTAAAAATGGGGTACGACTGGTAACATATGAAAATGTGTTTCAGAGCACAAAAATTAATAAAATTCCATTTGATTAATTATTTTAAAGGTTCTTTCAGTAACTTTTTTTAATTAACAATGACATGTAATGCTGTGCTAACATACTTTTGACCATTTGTGTACTACAGGTTTTCGAACCTTGCTTTGAAAATAGGTTTCTTCTCTCCTGCAAGATAAACAGAATAATCAAACTATCACTGGTGCAGAAGAAATGAAAGACTGGTATATTTGGGGGGAAAACAGAAATACACAACACACTATGGCTGCATCCTAAAATGATGAAACATACTTGCATCAAATAAAAGACCAAACAATGAAAAACTGTACTTTATTATGATGTACCTAATGCCCTTAAAAATCATTGTGATATTTTCAATCCTTAATGAGCATCATGTATAACAAACATAGGTTAAGTAATTATGAAGATGGCATGGAAAACACAAAGTTTAAGTTCACTGTGGTGCGTTATCTCATCTATTCTCATTTCTCCAAAGAGGAGGTCAGTTCTAGCACAGAGTGAAAAAAGTAATGAAAAAAAAAAGCAACAAAGAAACAGACTGTGGTATAACAAGTTATCAGCTCTTCTTAAATGCCTATCTTATATCTTCTCAGGTCTTTTATACAGATTATAAACATAATTAATGTGTTGAACTGCTACAACTGTCTACAATACTTTGTTTAACTTGCAATGTACACTATAAGCCATTCAATTTATGTTATCTCTCACTGTTTCTCATTTCTAATTTTCAGTTTGCACCAGGCTTTCTCAGACAAGCTGTTGCCAACTTCAGGTCAAGTCAGGAACAGGGATTTCTGTAAATCATAACTACTAAGGGGGAAAAACAATCGGAGGAAAGACTACATACTTCATGTTCAGTTAATCTAAAAGAAAACAATCTAAGCCTAGGGTTTTTTTAAATTTTATTTTGCTTTAATCTTTCAATCTTCAATTTTTTTTCTCATCAGAAGCCCACAGGGTTAACTGTCTACAATGTTTCCCTGAATTCCTGCTTCACTAAAAGTAAATAACAGAACATATGATATGTTGCACAGACATATTCATAAGATGGTGATGACCACTATCCTGCTTTATCCTTTAACTATATTATATTATTTTGGGAGTTATTTAGATGTAATTTATATTTGAGAAGAAATAAGTACACATATACATTCACAAATTAACTACTATTTATAAATGTCTGGTGTGTGTAACTCCCACTTACTCAGTGCTGCGCAAGGTGTACACAATCACTGTGGATTTAATTCCCGATTTCCATTGTTAATTCCCACCTATACTTAACTGAAAAATGTTTTCATTTAATAATAATAATAATAATAATACATTTTATTTACACAAGGCACCTTTCTGAGAACTCAAGAACACTGAACAAACAATAAATAAATAAATAAAATACACAATTATAAAAGTTTATAAAAAATATAAAAACTGAAAACCAAACAAAACCACTGTAATCATAAAGAAAAAGCCATTTTAAACAGATGTGTTTTAAGTTTACATTCGAAGGATGAATATGATTTGATATTTCTAAGCTCGGTAGGTAATGAATTCCAGAGCTTGGGAGCAGAACGGCTGAATGCTCTGCTCCCCATGGTGGTTAGACGGGTGAGAGAGACGGTCAGATAGATGGAGGAAGAGGATCTAAGGTTACGGGAGGGAATGGCAACATGAAGAACGTCAGACAGATATAGAGAGGCAAGGTTATGAATGGCCTTAAATGTTAATAGCAGAATCTTAAAATCAATTTGAAACTTAATCGGGAGCCAATGAAGGTGCTGCAAGACCGGAGTAATATGGTAAATAGATGAGGTTCGAGTAATGGTACGTGCTACAGTATTCTGGATTAGCTGAAGCGTATGAAGAGATTTATTAGAGAGACCAAATAGGAGTGAATTGCAATAGTCCAGCCGAGAAGTAACAAGACTATGAACAAGAATGGCAGTGGTATGAGGAGTGAGGGAGGGGCGCATGCAATTAATATTAGGTGGAAGTAAGCAGACTGGGTGATGTTATTGATGTGAGATTGGAAAGATAGAGTACTGTCGAGGATGACATCCAGACTCTTGACCAGAGGTGATGGGGAAACAACAGAGTTATTAATAATAAGAGAAAGATTATTGGCTTTGGATAATGATGATTTTGAACCAATGAGGAGAACCTCAGTTCTTTCACTATTTAATTTAACAAAATTTCACAGCTCCAGTTAATTTAGCAAACATCTATCCATCCATTTTACTGACCCTGCTAATAAAATTTTACAATTGTGAAGAGCCAAAGCCTACTGCACCACCAGTAGATACAAGACAAAGTCTTGCCTGGACAAGGCATCAAACCATCAAAAGGCCTTTTTACTGTAACCAAATTACCCACCTGCAAATATTCTGAAAGTCTATAGAAAACCAGAGTACCCAGACACCATGCACACAAACAAGAGGAGAAAATACCAACTTCAATCCAAAGATAAGGATTCAGACTCAGTTACATCAGTCAAGTAATCAATCTTTATTGTATATGTCATATTTTAACAATATTTGTGATCACATAGAGTTTTACAGAGCAAACTAGAATACAACATAGTTAAGCCTGACATTCCTGTGCATGTAAGAAAAATGAACATTGTGTAAAACAATGGAAAGAAACTGGAAAAGATCTGACATCAATTAAGGACAGGAGTACACTATGGAAACAGAGAAATAAACTGGGACATGACAAGCTGTAGGATATTCAAGTACAAGTAGCTTTACCTCTGAAGATTACATAGCAAAAGAAATTAAATTCAGGTTTAAAACCATAAATACACTATGCACTGTAGCTGCATATAAATTGTTCAGTTTTCCAAGAAAATTGAGCCAGAGGCAGCAAATTACTCCAATTTTTCTTAAAATGCATTCAGTTATCACTGCTTAACTATAACTTTGTAATACAAACTTATTGGCTTTGATACATAATATATCTCAAATGAAAGGAGTCTGTCACAAAGTGAGGACTTGCAATCAAAACGCAGAATCCCTTGAGTAAAGTAAAAAAAAAAAAAAAAGTTAACGTTTTGCCTGATTTGCAAATATGGGTGTTTCTCAACAGTCAACTAGGAACACTTGAAATATTAGTACTAAAACAAAAAGTTGCAGCCGCTGTCATTCATTAAGAAGATTTCAAAATCCCCAAACTCTTTCTTACTTAATTGTTTCTATTTATGAAGTATGTCCTTCAATAGGCAAAAACTGGACATCTTGGCAACATCTTTATAACTGCATTGTGATGATATTACACATCTTGACACATCTACATAGTATGACTAACAATGGGTGCATTTTACATAAAAAACAAGCAAATGGACTGTTAAAGACCCCTAAGAAATTGCGGATACCTACCTTAGCTGGAGCAGAAAAAGCATATACACACTGTTTAGGTTATGTTGCTTCAGATAGTGCTGTCAATATGCAGAGTAATTGAGTTGGGAGTTGTGAGGGACGGCCGGCGTTACAGTCTGGCCGGGACGTCCCTCAACAGAAAGAAGGAGGAAGAGCAGCCTTTTCAGGGCACTACATCCCCCGGGACACTAGATGTCAGCTCCCCTGGACGGAAATGGTTCCCCGGATTCCCTGAGGGCATCATGGGACAAGGAGTCCAGTTCTTCAGCCCTGTTGGGTACTGTGGGCGCCGCTCAGGGGAGCGCACAAGGAACCTGGGGACTCCTACTGTCATTACGACCCGGAAGTACTTCAGAGGCACGAGAACGGAAGCCCGCAGTACTTCTGGGCTACTTAAGGAAGGAGGAGTTGGTGTTTGACCCGGAGAAGGAACACACAGTTTACTTTGCTGCTACTACAAATGAGGACAGCACACAACAATCAATACGGACTTAGTGTTAATCACCCTACAACAATAAATTCTGGAAGAAGCAATAGTTTTTCCAAAATAAAGCCTCCAATTCTTTGGGTCCACGTCTCCTAACCTGTAATTCTTTGGCATTAGTCGATGCCCCTGCAATATACTGCTCAAAAAATACTGCTCAAAAAAATTAAAGGAACACTTTGAAAACAAATTAGATCTCAATGGGAAAAAAAATCCTGCTGGATATGTATACTAATATGGACTGGGTAATGTGTTAGGAACAAAAGGATGTCACATTGTTTGATGGAAATTAAAATTATCAACCTACAGAGGGCTGAATTCAAAGACACCCTGAAAATCCAAGTGAAAAAATGATGCGGCAGGCCATTTTGCCAAAATTTCATTGCAGCAACTCCAAATCGTGCTCAGTAGTTTGTATGGCCCAGACATGCTTATATGCATGCCTTAACAACGTTGTGGCATGCTCCTAATGATGATGGATGATGTCCTGGAGAATCTCCTCCCAGATCTGGACCAGGGAATCACTGAGCTCCTGGACAGTCTGAGGTACAACCTGGCAATGTCGGATGGATCGAAACATAATGTCCCAGAGGTGTTCTATTGGATTTAGGTCAAGCGAGCATGTGGGGCCAGTCAATGATATCAATTCTTTCATCCTCCAGGAACTCTCGCCACATGAGGCTGGGCATTGTCATGCACCAGGAGGAACCCATGACCCACTGCACCAGCATAGGGTCTGACAATTGTTCCAAGGATTTCATCCCAATACCTAATGGCAGTCAAGGTGCTATTGTCTAGCCTGTAGAGGTCTGTGCTTCCACCATGGATATGCCTCCCCAGACCATTACTGACCCACCACCAAACTGGTCATACTGAACGATGTTACAGGCAGCATAATGTTCTCCATGGCTTCTCCAGACCATTTTATGTCTGTCACATGTGCTCAGGGTGAACATGCTCTCATCTGTGAAAATCACAGGGTGCCAGTGGTGGACTTGCCAATTCTGGTATTATATGGCAAATGCCAATCCAGCTCCACGGTGCGGGGCAGTAAGGACAGGGCCCACTAGAGGACATCAAGCCCTCAGGACACCCTCATGAAGTCTGTTTCTGATTGCTTGGCCAGAGACATTCACACCAGTAGCCTGCTGGAGGTCATTTTGTAGGGCTCTGGCAGCGCTCACCCTGTTCCTCTTTGCCCAAAGAAGCAGAGACGGATTAAGGACCTTCTACAGCCCTGTCCAGCTCTCCTAGAGTAGCTGCCTGTCTCCTGGAATCTCCTCCATACCCTTAAGACTGTACGGGGCGACACAGCAAACCTTCTGGCAATGGCATGTATTGCTGTGCCATCCTGGAGAAGTTGGACTACCTGTGCAACCTCAGTAGGGTCCAGGTATCGCCTCATGCTATCAGTAGTGACAGTGACTGTAGCCAAATGCAAAACTAGTGAAAAACAGTCAGAAAAGATCAGGAGGGAAAATGTCAGTGGCATTTTCATTTCACTTTCATTCTCTACTGACAGCTCAGGATGGGTTTAATAAAACTGTGCTACAACATGCATTCCAAAAAGTAATTACAAAAAATTGATCAGAAAGCAACCCTTCATTGTTCATTGATTTAAGAAACAGAAAACAAAATGTTTCTCCACTTTACCATATTTTATTTTGTAAATTATCTGCCTCCTTCAGTCTCAGTTGACAGACCCTAAAAACTTAGTGACTTTTTCTGATTGACTACAATAATGTTGAAGAGGTAAAGCATTATACAGCATGGATCCCAGTGGTTCAATTACAGGATAAAACGTTTACTAACATATCATTCTGCAGCTTCAGTAAGGCTTCAAATAGTTGTACAAGAATGACTGTACAGCATCCTATTACAGCTAACCATACAAGACCCACCTTGCACAAATATTTCTCTTGAGAGAACAAAAAAGAAAGTTGCAGGAAAGCAAAGACAGATTTCAAGCAGCTGAAAGCAAATTCTAGACAGTGAAGGAGGAAACAGTTGTTCGGTTCCATGTTTTTATCCATTGTCATGCCTGCAATAGCTTGGCTAATCTATTTACAGAACAGGAAATAAGCAGCACAATGCATAACATTTCCAGCTGTAACTTAGCTCTGAAACTGCGACAGGGAGCACATCACCATGAAACACTTTTGACAAGAAAAGGAAACAAAGCTCTTTGTCCAAGTGTCTGTGAGTCGTTGAAGAAATTATAGCACATTCAACTGAATAAAGGAGCAAAACTGAAAAAAATCCCCTTTTACTGTATGTGCCCTTTCTCTTCCAAACTGCTTGTACAAATTATGCTTGCTGCTTTCAGATGTATTCTACTATATTGCATTTATACAATAATAAACACCCAAATCTGCAAATATGTCTTTATTGAACAGACTTGGAGCAGCACGGTGGCCCTGTGGTAGCGCTGCTGCCTGGCAGTTAGGAGACCCGGGTATCGCTTCCCAGGTCCTCCCTGTATGGAGTTTGCATGTTCTCCCCATGCCTGCATGGGTTTCCTCTGAGTGCTCCGGTTTCCTCCCACGGTCCAAAGACATGCAAGTTAGGTGCACTGGCAATCCTAAATTGTCCCTAGTGTGTGCTTGGTGTGTGTGTCCTGCGGTGGGCTGGTGCCCTGCTCAGGATTTGTTCCTGCCTTGTGCCCTATGTTGGCTGGGATTGACCCTGTGTTAGGAAATAGCGGGCTGGATAATGACTGACTGAAAAGCCTTGTTGCATGTTGGCATAATTTATAAATCTTGTAACACAGCCCTAAAGATGTAAATCCAAACAAAAAACAATGAAATGTTCAAAACTCCAGGAAATTACCATAATTACAGGAAATCAATAAAACTATGCAGATAGTGCAGCTAAGTTCCATTTAGTAATTTAGAGGATACCCATCAAAAAAGAAAATCAGTTTTTTCAGCTTCCATAGTAGTTTTGTATAGTTTTAATTTTTGTTTGGTTTTAATTACTTTATTTTAGTTAGTGAAAATATTTTTTTATTATTAGTTTTCATTTACATTAGTAATCTAGATGAAACTGCTGTTATGTTTGACCATGAATCCACTCATACCTCTCATGATGTCAGTGTGTAAAGAAATAAAAAGGTCTTTCCAGTTCCGCCCAGAGGACGACATCATTTCCGCCCTCTGAGCTATAAAGCTCACTGCCTTTGCTTAGGCAGGCAGTTCTGTTTGGACTCTGTTGTGTAAACAACTGTTTGAAAATGCCTCAAATACTTTTGCAGCCGGAAACCGCATTAAACGGGTGGCTGCCCCAAACCTTTCCGCCTCTGGTCTCCAGTTATTACAGTGGCGTAGTCGGCAGGATGGTGTCCCGAAGAACCGGGACACGGACTTCAAGGAACCAGGTGGGTGAGTACCGGGGCGAGTTTCGGGCAGGGAGTGCGCGGAGGGTCAGGAAGGACGCGGTGCAGGCTCTGCTCCACGAGCATAACCGGGGCTACCAACCCATCTCGTGGAGAAGGTAGAGGGGACCCACAGGCGTGGGCTGGCTTCTGGGGAAACACACGAGTGGCTCAGTATGCTCTTCTGGTAGGAAAGCCGAGCGCCCATCGGGACCAAGGTCCCTGTTAACGATGGGCTGTCCCCAGGCCGGCAGGTGAAGAATATAATAGACTGGGAGTTTAACCCAACAAAGGGCTGTCAGAGCAGGCTATGGCTCTCTGGCAACAGGTGGGTGAGTGGCTACGCCATTTGATTTGACCCCTTGCAAATAGTGCAGCAAGTGGCCTGTTTTTGCTGCTACAGCGATACCCCAGGAATTTGCCCAGCCGGCTGGGGGAATTCCATTCATGGACGAGCTGCTACAGCTCTTGCAACCCAGAGGCGGCTGTGAAACCTGGGAGGCAGAACAGCCGCTCTGTGGACTACCCGGGAGTTATGTCCTACAAAGCAGTCCCTTCCACGCAATCCAGAGCCTGTTCCAAGTCGCCGGGCCGTCTGGCTTGCGACCTGTCGGGAACAAGGCGGACCGTAGGGGACAATGGCGGGTTGTTTGTGTGCCCTTAGCAATCCCTGGCGGATAAACATACGGAGAGCTTCTTATTAATGGACATATGATAACAGCGCTGTTTGATTCCGCAGTAAGCGTGTCTGTCGCTCGCCGTTTTGTTCTACCGCAACAATGGATTAAGAAAAAGACCAGTCTAAAATGTATACACGGAGATATCCGCTCGTACAATACCGCCCGGTGTTACGTATGTCTCGGAGGAACCCTTCGCGCTTACGAAGCGGTACACCGGATCCTCCGTTTCCGTAATCCTCGGGGGACTGGTCTGACAGTAACGCGTAGTTTAGAAAGCATTCCCGAAAAGCTTTTGGCCTCGTTATAGATGATAAAGACTCATCTCAAGCTGCTTCCACACCGTGTAATCAGCCGACAGGGAGTGGGCGGTAGGCCAAGAGAGTGACGAAGATACTCCCGGACCGTCGCGGGCTACTACGTCATCCACTAGCGCCCGCAGCGAGGGAGGATTCTCCGCCCCTTGAGGTCAGACCGACCCGCTCTCTGAGTTGCACTTTCAGTTTAGAGCGACTCCGGCTTCTTTCAAGAGAGAACAGTGGAATGACGACTCTCTGAAGCACATAAAGAATGCAGTGGTTCTCGTTAACGCCAACGCGCATTTGCCCATGCCACAGGGACCTCACTTTGTCATGGATAATGAATTATTGTATCGGGTTGCTGAACATGAGGGAAGGTCCGGAAGTTGTTGCTAGTCCCGCGGACCTACCGGCGGCAGGTTTGCGAGTTAGCCCACTCTCACCTTCTTGGAGGCCATCTCGGCTCCGATAAAACATTAGAGCGCATTAAGCTCCGTTTTTGGCCGGGATTAATGAGGAGGTTAGCGCTTTTGCATTTCCTGCCCGAGTGTCAACTGCGGCAAATTCCTAGGAAGGACCGTGCTCCTCTGATTCCCCTTCCCCTTATTGACGTTCCTTTGACAGGATTGGGGTGGATATAGTAGGACCCTGGAGCCCTCAGCCCGAGGATATAAATATATACTCGTCCTCGTGGATTATGCAACCCGATTCCCTGAAGCCGTTCCATTGCGCCGCTACCACTAAAAATATTGCACGGAACTAGTAGGAGTCTTTTCACGTGGGCATTCCTAGAGAAGTCCTGACGGACCAAGGAACGCCTTTCACCTCGGAAACGCTCAAGGAGACTGCCAAGTTACTGAAAATAAAGCATTTAAAACCTCGTGTATCATCCTCAAACCGATGGGCTAGTGGAGAGATTCAATCAAACTCTCAAGCAAATGCTACGTAAGGTAGTCAGCAAGGATGGGAGGAATTGGGACCAACTCCTCCCCTTGTCCTCTTTGCCTACGGAAGTCCTCAAGCCTCTACGGGTTCTCTCCCTTTGAATTACTATACGGAAGACAGCCCGGGGCTTATTAGATATTTTAAAAGAGGGCTGGGAAGGGGAGGCACAGCCCTCCACTAACATTTTGGAGTATATCGCCCATTGCGCGATAGATTTGATGTAATAAGACCTATACTAAAAGTCATATCGAGGAGGCACAATCAGCACAGGCCCGCCTGTATGACCGTGGTACGACTCTCCGGGAGTTCCAACCGGGGATCGCGTCATGGTATTGGTTCCTACTTCACACTCTAAACTGCTCGCACATTGGCTAGGCCCCTCTGAAATTAAGGAGAGGAAGGGATTGGTGACTATTTGGTGAAACAGCCCAATGCCGACCAGCTGAGCGAATATATCATGTAAACCTGCTGAAACCGTGGAAGGAGAGGGATCCCGATCCCTCCTCCGGACAGCCCTGCTCTCTCTCGGAAGTAAGTGCCCTTAATTTCGCGAACAGCTATCTCCCAGACAGAGACAGGAGCTCGAAGCAGCTATCCGCCGTCCCAGAGGTGGTAAGTGAACAACCAGGTCGGACCTCTCTGATTGCGCACGACATAGTGACTGACCGGGGTGATCGTCCGTGAGCGACCCTACAGACTCCCGGAGGCAAAGAAAGTAGAAGTGGAACTGGAAATCAAGCGAATGCTGGCACTAGGAGTGATCGAGGAAAGTAGTAGTCCCTGGTCCAGCCCCATCGTCTTGATTGCTAAGCCTGACGGCAGTTGGAGGGTTTGCAATGACTTCCGCGGTCAACCAAGTTTCCGATTTGATGCTTATCCCATGCCTCGCGTGGGACCTCCTCCTCGAGACTGGGACCAGCCAAATTCTTGACTACACTTGACATGACAAAGGGGTACTGGCAGGTTCCTTTAACGGAGTCCGCGAAGGAAAAAACCGCGTTTAGCACTCCTAGCGGACACTGGCAGTATCGTGTCCTTCCATTCGGGTTACACGGGGCGCCTGCGACTTTTCAGCGCCTGGTGGACAAAGTGCTCCGCCCCATAACTCGTTCTGTGCTGCCTATCTGGATGACGTTGTCATCTATTCCAGCACCTGGAAGGAGCACATACAGCAGGTCACAGCAGTATTACGGACATTGGGAGAGGCCGGGCTCCGCATCAAACCCCAAGAAATGTTTCTTCAGGTTGAGAGAAGCCAAATATTTGGGCTACCTAGTGGGCGGGGTACTGTGAGGCCACAGTGTTCCAAGTTGCAAGCCATAATGGCCTGGCCCGTCCACAAACCAAGCGGCAAGTCCAATCCTTTCTCGGTTTGGCCGGGTACTACCGCCGGTTTGTGCCTCGCTTCTCCGAGAGAGCGGCGCCCTTGACCGACTTGACAAAGAAAAGAGCTCCTAATACGGTGGTATGGTCTGATAAAGCGGGGGCTGCATTCAGTGACTTAAAAAGGGCTCTGACTTCAGCACCTATCTTAATCTCCCCTAACTTCTCTCTCCTTTTGTCCTCCAGACGGACGCTTGGACACAGGCTTGGGAGCCGTGTTGAGCCAAAGCGCCGACGGTGTTGAACACCCGTTATGTACCTGAGCCGGAAACTGTTGGACCGCGAGACCAGGTACGCGGCGGTGGAGAAGGAGGCTTTGGCGATCAAATGGGCGGTGACGCAGCTGCGGTACTACCTCTTGGGTCGCGTGTTCACTCTGGTGACGGATCATGCGCCTTTAAAGTGGATGGCCCTTCACAGGGAGTGAATCCAGCGGGTCACGAGGGGGGTTTCTTGACCCGCAGCA